>NC_041338.1:26386117-26578617 GCF_004354835.1 Perca flavescens
ATACCGCCTTGGTACTGTAACACTCCTTTAACACTAAAATGATCTTGGAAGAGGATGAAAAGAGATAAGAGCCATGGAGACCTGAAGAATTGTTTTACTATAAGATAAGAGTACAGGTATATTAGAGTAGAAGAATAAGATACTGCAGCATGAATATGTTTCAGTGGAAAGAGAGTCAAGTGAGGAGATGTGGCTGGTCACGACAATTAAGATGCAATTGTTCATACTGTACATGCTGAAATATGTTCTTCTGCCAAACTGAATGTGTTGGTTGTATTTGTTTACATGTGCAGCCAGTGTGGCCTTGTGTGTTTATCGGTGACCCTTCCTGTCAAACTCATTCACACACTGGTTGAGATCAGACACCCGGGGGTATAACATTCTTCTCTCCGGTCTCCCTCACGTCTCCACACTCTTTAATCAAGGGCCAAGCCGTGATCTTTTGTCTGTAAATTAGAGACATAAGTGAACGATGATTGGACAGGAGAGTAGGGGCTTGAGGGAGGAGATGAGACACAAACTGTAGGTCACACTTGTGAAGCACGGTGGGACAATGGACAAGGGAAATGTGAAGGAAGACAGAGAAGGCTGCATTTTCTTTTTACTTTGTCACATTGTTACATGGCCTGAAGCTAGACCGATCATTGGGCATTTGGAGGGTAGAGCTAACCTAGTTTGAAAGTGTTAATCTCTATGCCTTTCAGAATCCCAAATAATTCTTACAATTCTACAGTCTGTTGACAGAAGAGCACACCTGCAGTATAAGCAAGGGGCAACTCTGTGCCTACCTACCCAGTTGACATTGCAGGTATGTATCTAAAGACGAGATGTGAAGAACTACACTAATGCAAAACAGCATTAGTTCTTCACTAGTTGCACTTACTAATTAACAAGTATGGCCTGAAGTTCTGCATGCACATTAATGAACACAATTAGTATACTGTATTCTGTTTTGAAATGCCACAGAAATTAGGCAAAATGCATTATACTAGAATTTTAAGCAGGTTAAGGCTATGGGTTGAGTGGGAAATAAAAAAACACAAGCCAGTGTGAACACAAGTTCAAGTCAGTGCAAACAGGTTGACTAAGTGGAAACAAACACATATTACATCATTCTACATCTGAATTCAAAACATGGCCCAAAGGTGCCTAACTAATTAAGATGTGTTGTTTGTGTGTGTTTGTTCGTGATTATGCAAGCAAGGATGATGCATGGAGCAGGAAATGACTATAGGATCTCTAAAGGTGCAGATGGCATCCAGTCACAATAGAAAGAGACAGGGCATTGTTGTTGCCTTTTAGCAAGAAGTGATGCATTGGCTGAGAAGAGAAAAGAGAGAGAAGCCTAGTGGTGAACTGAAATGAAAGAAGAGAGAAGTGCTGAGATGATGGAGTGTGGACTCTCACACAGCCCTGTCTCCATCTCCCAGAACCTCTGGCTTTCGCTGCCCAGATGACATATGCACTAATTAACAGTGCTGAGCCTCCTACTGGATGGGGGAAGAGCAAAGAGTCCTAACCGATGCCCTAAGGAATAATACAGATCAAGCTAACATGTGTTTGTTCACTTATAAACTGTATCATATAGCCGATGAGTTTAAGAGTGTTCTGCCACCAGATACTGCTGTATGTGCGTATGCATTCTCACTGTGCTTGCAATCAACTATAGACAAGCTTGGGTTTATCTGACAGACAGACTAAATGAACTGCCTCTGTCTTCTCCAGGTATCCTCCCCTGGCTCTCTGCTCTTTGATATTCCTTCTGTTTGGCCAGACTCCAAGATGACAGCAGGTGCATATGTTTCTCAATCTGAGGATCCTGTAGGAGTAGACTCAGCAACAGGGATTTTTACTAATACTGTTTCATCTTTTACCCCTCCATATTTCATAGCACAGTTAAAGCAGCACTTTATAATAGATGAGCAGCAAGATGTAGCAAATGTTAGTGCCTGATTTGTAGATGACTCACTTACTGTGTCCTTTAACCTTCCCCTTACTTAGTCTATTTATCTCTGCTTCTTTCTGCATCTCTTTCTCTCTACAATATGTTTATCTCAATATGCTACTAACCAAGATGTTAGATCTAACAGGCATTCAAATATAACCCTCTGTATCCACCTCTGCCTGTTTCTAATTACATTACAGTAGCAGTTCTACAGCTTTAAAGTCTTTCCATCCAAAGGTGTGTTTTCTAATGAGATTCAGTGATGAAATGTTCAACATGCCTATTCTTAAAGCCAGGAAGAGCTCATCTTACACTCTTGTCAGACCAGCATAAGAGTGTAGCAGAAGACAAACACCATGTGATATTAAACATGACATCAGTGGCATCAGGCTACACATTACATTCACTGTAATACAGGGCACCTGGCATGCAATTTCACATCATAAAGATGTGTCACAACAATGCACACACAAGACAGAATTAAGAAGCCTATTCATTGGCAACAGCAGTAATTAATGCTCAAGATAGCCAGCTCTATTAAGGAAAGGTTTCGTAATAGTTCATGCTGTGACTAAAACATTTACTGGACGCATTACGTTTTCTTTAATAAAATGTGTTGGCTATTAGTTTGTTGGGCAATTTGCTGATGAAATTTGTCACAACAAGTGTGTGAAGTGGCAAAACAGTCATTGTCTGACAAACTGAGCTCCTTACACAAAGTGATAAATGAGAATGGAGAATGGAAATCAGTCACAGTTTGTGGCGGTGCAATTAAAAGTTACACCGTCCCAAACTTACGTTTGTTAGGTGTTTACTGGTGTGTAGAATGCAGGCACAGTCACTGAAGTGTGGTGTGCCAATATCTTGCACAAGTCATTTCCTCTTTGTTTAGCCTAGTTAGATATATGCTGAAGAGCTGAGCAATGGATCACTGCCAAATCTTTCTCATTCACATCTCACTTTTTTAAGCAAGTGCTGAAAAGGCAAAAGCTACTTTTATTTATACGCATCTTTGGCAGTTTCTAGGTAGCCCATATGTCAAACATTTCCATTTTTCACTGGGTTTCTTTTTTTTTCTTCTTTCTTTTTAAGTTTGGTTGAGTCAAACTGCTGCTGTGACCAGAACAATTTGAAGGTCTTAATGCATGGTCTTTCACTCAGCAACAGTTGAAATTAATTGAAAATTAATATCAAAGAACATTTAATTCAGCATATTGAAACCAATTTCAAGTTAAATGTCCTAGAAAGCAAACTTCTTGCTTCAGTGAAATATGTTTAGACACCTCTGGTGCGAACAAACAACAGCCATCTTTTTCTTATCAGCTGCATTCATCAAGTCAACCATGAAAGATTGCTGTTAGAATTGAACACGTGAGGACACATCTGGCTACGGACAAACTAATATAAACCCAGCTTGTCTCCATTTGTGTCTATCATAGTCAGCATCCACACACATTTGTTGTAAAGACAGTCTGACCCCTTTAGGTAACCACATACTTCAGCTGAGCTCACTCTTTACAGTAGGGGTGTACGATTCAGAAAATGTCACAATTTGATTCGATTGCGGTTTTTAGGCTCACGATTGGACTCAATATCGATTTTCGATTAAAAAATGATTCTCGATTCAAAAAACGATTCACAGTATGTAAATGTAGTTACTTTTCCCATGTGATTGCAGTAGACATACAATTTAAAAGAAAAGAAACACAACAAATTAAATGTAGTTTGATATTACTTTATTTTTTAGTCTTCATACAAAAATAAAAACTTTTGCAACTAAAAACTGCAAAAGTTCCAAGCTTTGGCCAGCTTTCAAATATATTTATTTCAAGTATAAAACTGTTAAATAAAATGAGCTTTTAAATTTAGCTTTAAATTGCTGTAGATAATGCAGATAGTACACAGATCAAACAAAAAAATACTGTAAAAGTGGTTTAAGGAGTACTTCAGCTACCAGGTTGACTGTTGAAATGTGAACTCGACTGGGCACATTGAACTTCCCAAAATTAGGCCCTTTCTTTTTAGAACTGTGGCAACTACATTCCATTCAACAGAACTTTTGTGATGTGTCAGAATCACATAATGGATACACATTTAGGCATGTGTGTGTGTGTGTGTGTGTGTGTGTGTGTGTATGTAACCAGTTCATAGTCCACCACTGGCTGGAATCTGTACATTCTTTTGCAGAAACAGAAGCTGGTCTATGTGTTTCGGAGTGAGCATGCTCCGCTGTGCAGGTACGATGTCTCTGGCAGTTGAGAACACTCTCTCTGATGGAGACTGGTTGACTGGCACGGTACTTTAGGTTGTTGTTCGTCCACGTCTTTAATGTTAATCTCTGGGTGATGTCGTACCATGTGAGTTCTCAAGATTGTGATGTTTCCAAAATACTTAACTTTCGCTTTGCAAAGCCTGCATATAGCATGATTCCTATCAAGTTCCGTCTTCCCCTCAAGGTTATAAAAGCCGAAATGTGTCCAAACTCTCACGTTCAATGAGGATGGAGCAGGTTGAATAATTCTTTCTGTGAGGTTTGCCATTGTTTGCGCCGACTAAACTATTCCGCTGCACTCGTTACTCTTCTGATTATGACAAGAGTGCCCAGGCGATATGAATTCGACGCAGCGCCATCTATGGGAATGCGGAAGTAATGTCATTTCAGGACAATAGTGTGAAAACGAAGAAAGAAAAATATGAATCGGTTTTTGGAATACTATGAATCGATTTTGAATCGGTAGAGCTTGAATCTCGATTTTAATTTGAATAGATTTTTTTTGCACACCCCTACTTTACACTTAACACACATCTGTTTGATATGGGGTATTATCAGTTAAATACTATGAACAAGCCTCTCGCTTTAATCTTAAGCCTTACTGGCTATGGGAAACTAACTGCGGGTCTATACACAGTTGACTTTCAAGTCAATCTCCAAATCCCATAGCATCAAATGAACACACCACCCAAGGGTTTACATCTGAACTATTACCATACTTTACCCGTGAGACAAGGAGGGGAAAACAGCATTGATTCGATTAACTCGGATTAATGGGCTACCATCAAGATTCAGACACCTTAAAAGACACTTTGTGAACACACACTACACACTCTATTAACACAGAAAATGCTGAGGCTGGACTTTCCCTAATTATGGACAATGGTGCGTGATTCATGCTGTCCATTTGATACGAATAGTTGAGTTTAATTTGTGTTGAAGTGGCATGTCAAGGAAAGCAGATTGGAAAGCTAAGGTGTGTGTGTGTGTGTGTGTGTGTGTGTGTGTGTAATCGTCTGTGTGCTATAGCAGCACTACAACGTGAATCTCAGTAAAAGAAAAAAAGGATTTTAATGCCTATTTTATCTTACAAGACAGTTGATGACAATGACCAGCAAATCGATTATTATCTACGAAGACAACCAAACTTGCTGTAATTCCACAAAAATGTATGTAAGGATGGCCATATGGACCTTGTCCTTGGACCGTCCTGACACCAGAGATAGTAAATAATTTGGAATTTAGGTCACAAATGTCATGATGGACCTGCAGATTTGAATCTTATAAGAGTTACAACTCTGCATATGCTGTCTGCAGGCAAATGTTGCATATAATTAAGTAGCAGGTTAGCTGCAGGTCTTAACAGTTTACCATGAGTATTCCCTTATGAGTCATACCAGCCATGGGATATCTATCCGGCTTCATTAGGATGGAGCGGGGTACATTTTGAGAAAGTTAGTAAGAAAAAGAAAGAGAGCAAGAGAGAGCCGGGGGTTATTAGTGACACTGTGAGCCAGGAAGAGAGGGAGAGATTATATATCTGTGGTTCTAGCTTCAAATTGAGAAGCTTTAAATGCTGAGAGGAACCTTATCTTTCATCTGCAGAGAACCCTGGACCTGAATCTGTAAAGATATAGCAGGCTGTAATCTCCGGTCAATGGCCACTGGCAGCCACTTCACATTCAGCATTAGTCTCGTTTGTACTGCAAAAAAAAAAAAAAAAAAAGGTATATGAAAACTTCATGATCACCAAAATGCACGCACAGTACACAACAACAAATACTTAGAAACAGGTGTTTACATTACATGTCATTTAGCTGACGCTTTTATCCAAAGCGACTTACAATTGCTATATATGTATATACTAGTGGTTAAGTGTCTTGCTCAGGGACACATTGGCTGATGCTTCGCAGTGGGAATCAAACCCAGGTCTCCCACACCAAAGGCATGTGTCATATTCACTGCGCCATCACCCACCCTACAAAGATATTCTTCAGCAGCCTTCTCTGCCATTTTCTCTATAGAGACATAGTGCATTTAAGTCCCGCCCCCAACGGAGGGAAAACAACTCTCTGCTCTCCATTGACTTGTATTGCATGAAGGTGCATCTTTGTCATTTCCATCTGCTTTAGCAAACAACAGAAAAATGCCTAAAAGCTGCTGTGTGGTGGGATGCAATACCGACAATGTAAAGAACCCATAACTTCATTTTACAAGCTGCCACATTAAAAAACTGAGCTTTTATAAAGACAAACGTGGATACAGATGTGAGCAATAAGCAGGAAGAATGGGAAGACTGGGATCCTGAAACAAACCTAAAATGATGCCCAATTTTACGTGTTCAACAAGCAAATTATGTGTTTATCAGTGTTTTTTTGCCCCCAATGGGAGGCACTGGTTATGGTTAGGGTTAGGGTTAAGGTTAAGGTTAAGGTTAGGGTTAGGTGCCTTGAAGACAGCGGTTGCAGCGCTGCCTGGAAGGAGCAGTTGGGGGCAAAAAACACCATTGAGCGCATTATGTTACCAAGTACAATATCCAGTCAGTTTTAGGCTAACTATATTTCTGTAAGTTAGTTAAAACTATAGTGTGCGACTATTTTATTTTAATGAACGTCCGTTACATTGCCAGACGAGTTGATAAAAAGCTAATTAAGCCTATCAGCTCCACAAAAGGGTGTAGTCCGGCGAAATTCGCACGCAGCAGCTCAAGGGACGCGTTTTACTTCACCACTGATAAAGGACAACAGCAGCGTTCAGATTTGGAGACAAAGAGGACATAAAAATTGCAAGATAATTACCTCTTCTGAAGAGTCCATCATGTTTTCGTTTTTTTTAATCCTCCGTGCCCTCCTTGATTTGACAGGATAAACGCTACTAGCAACTCCGTGGAGGGGGGGTGGTAATGGTGCGTGATCACCGAAGGCTTGCGTCATGTGGATGCCATGTCATGTTGTTGACATTACTTAGAATGCCCCATTGGGAACTATGCACTATAGCTTTAGTACACTGTATGCAACTTCAGTTATAGTGGATTGTGGATAAATCAGCAAACTATGTGGTATTATTTAGTATTATATATATCTCTGTGCCAATCTCTCTGTCTGCCTCAGTCTCTCTTACACACACTGGATTTTAAATATACACTTTATTTATCTCGTCTAGGACCACAGCATCATGACATGCTGCACAATGCTGTCTGTAAACAAACTGCAAACTTACAGTTTACATTTTACACAGATTTTTTTCGCAGGACATATTTATCCTGCCTCTCAGCCTTTCTTTTTTTTTTTTTTTTTTTACTTTAAATTTGCATATCATCAGCCAGTTACGCTCAGGGTGTGCCAAGGTGCAGTGTACCCAAGCTGGTTGCCAAGGAAACTTGCTGAAATTTTCAAATTGGCCAATAGGGACTGTTGGTTAAAGCTTTTGAGCATATAAATTTCCTCAACCACAAACGATTAAGTTATGATGACACACTTCTTACTAGCACATTTGTGTAGCAATACTACAGTTCATTTAATTGATTCCGTTTTCAAAGGGAAATTCATTACTTGTTCAAACTTTCCAACTTCCCAAGGTAAAGTTATTAATAATTTAAAAGCCATACAGCCAAAACAAGCATGCTATAACATTAGAAAAGGGCTTTGGAAGACTAAAGGCAAACTGGAAGATGTCAAATAGTCCTTTTATTACATACTATTAGCTTTTTGTCATATATTTGCCATACTGTGGTAAAGCATATTTAATCTTAATAGTGATACGGCTCATTTGGGTCTGTATGTATTGCTATTCACTGATTGTGTCCTGTGTGTTTAATTATTTGTTTATTAAATATTGTTCATTTATGTTTAAACTCTTCAGAAAACTTGCTCTAAAAGGATTTGCTTTATTATTGATTATCGTTTTTCCCAATTTGGACTCATGTTTGAAATGTATGTAATTGATTAAAACTGGGATTTATTTTTAAACTTGTATCTGTCTCTTTGTTGAAACTGAAGACTGCCATTGACTGACAATAACAGGTCCTGCCACAAAGCAGTAAAAGCTGAGATGGTATCACCTGTCCACTGCTGTCATAGCCCAGTGCTCGAGTGGATCTGCTGGAGCATGTCTGAACCCATGTCACCGTACTGACCCCAATATCCCTTGTGTGCTTTTCATCGAACATAGCCTTCTTTTTTACATGTCACTGTCAACCTGCCTTTTCAACATGTCAGGCACATCACTACAGTGATGTCCTGCTTTGTCACCCCGGTTATCTGTCCCCCATGCTGTCAGGGTTCTCTTTGAAATGCATTTCCACTAGAATTTGCTGCTAATAGTCTCTCTCTTTTTTTAAATAATTCAACTCTGAATGACAAGATTGAAACTCTCCGCTCTTAAATGAGGGTGTTAACCACGCCATTGAGAAGTCAGACTTCTATGTGTCTAGCCAACAATGGATAATTGATTCAGTCATCAATGTAATGTATGACATATGGACTGTAATGATGAAAACAATAAAGGAATCAAACAGTCAAACACATTACATTATACTGTAAATACTATTGGTAATAAAGTAAGATAAAATAATAATGAATGATGACATAATAATACAATCTCTTCACCTTGGCACTTTTAAAAATCTACATATACAGTATAAATAGTTAAAGCATTTGGATGTGATTTCATATTTTTTTGGGATTTACTCCCTAACATTTATGTTGAAAATTTCTTTATCAGGAGTAACCCCTTGTGATGCACCATCTCGTTTTCGAGGGGGTCCTTAACAATAATTGAATATACAGCACAATCATAATTAGACACAACAGTTAACAAAACAGAAACAGACAACAAAAACAAGCAGAAAACAAAAAACAAAAAAGAAAATAAAATAAGAAAAAAAAAGAAAGACAGTCAGTCAGTCATAATCAAGTTTGTGGCAAAGTAAGAATGAAACTGGATACTACTCATAATATTAGAAGAGGTGTTATGGTGTTGTAGAGGCTTAAAGACAGGTACAGTTGGTACTGTAATAAGAGAACAGGGCATTTTTAAAGACTTTCAAATGCACTATTGATGCACATCAGAAGAACAATGTGTGCCTTCCCTTTGTGGCACACACTGTTGATCTTAACACACTGTCCAAACAAAGATGACAGAGCTGGATTGAAATCAGCAAAATGTCTATTTAATAATGCATCTGTATCATCAACACGTACAACTAAATGTAATATGTGATTGTAATATCTTATATATATGTAGGTACAGTTTCCAGCTTATAAGGCAAATCTCGCTAAAACTACAAATACAACAGCCCCATAATAAATCCGACATAATCCTCATATTTATACCCCATTCATATCAATAAGGCTAGTTCAAATAGTAAAACCACCTCTCAGTACTACACAATAGCACCACAAACAACAGGCTTCAAGATGATCATGAAGCTGAATCAACGCCTCTCTAAAACAGTTTTAACAAAAACTAAACATTAGAACCTTCAGGAAGGTTAGATTTATTGCAGGGCTGTTCCACATTAGTCAGGTGTACCGGTACCTAATAAAGTGTCAACTGAGTGTACAGCTGTGGACATGATGTTACCTATAATTTTTGCAGTTTAGTGAACATTTTGAATTCATCTCACAACTCACATTGTTGAGTTACCTGCATGGGTGAAATGTTTAGCCATGCGGCACAAAGTCGTGACACATACATGCATGCATAAAGCACACAGATCTGATTGCTCAGCTGTTACTCTCAGCGGCCACAGGACCACAGGAATATTCGATCTTGCCCATAATTTCTGAACAAGTGCACACACAAATCTGCATGCAAATCTGCAAATCTCTTCTGTTGCTCCTCGAGAATTACTTCCAAAGCAACTCCACTTGTGAGTTGGTGTCATAAAGAAAATGTAAGAAACATGACTCATGTCTAGCAAATACTCCCATGCATTAATGTGTGCACATTGCGACACACAAACATACACACAGCTTGATTAAATTAACATTTGTCAAAAGTGAAGTGCAGGTTCTCTCTTCCCAGCCCTCTACTTCCCATCTGCCTCACTCAGACACTGTGTTTTATGCAAGCATAAACAGGCATAGACACACACTAGCACACAACAAATCTCGATTAAAGTCCTCTTCTCTATTACTGTTGACTGGCCAGACTGAATATGCCAACAAGATCTACAGTTAACGTCAGTCACCAGGGAGTCAACGCAAAGTTTATGAACACTCATGAAGACACAGCCAAACATACAGACACACATATCCATACACATTTGCATATTTTCAGAGAAATAAAGTATATGTTGACTAGGGTTGGGTATCGTTTGGTTTTTTTTCGATTCCGGTGCTAAATCGATACTTTTAAAACGGTGCCGGTGCCTAAACGGTGCCTGAACCGGTACTTTTCAATAAAGTTAAAAAAAAAAGAAGAAGAAAAAAAATAAGGGTAGTAAACAACAGTCAGTGACTTGTTTATTGCTAAGGCCATGGTCAAAATTAAAGATTTAATAATAATGTAATAACTATAACAATAACTTATTTCACCAGTAAATTGCTGTTGAACCCCAGATGGGAAAAGGGTATTTTACAATTACTGTGAATGCACCACGAGGCTACCTATTTTAAGTAAATCTGTGTTGTTTAATTTCGACAACGGCAGCTGCAAGTGAACGCACCGTCTGTGTTGTTTAATTCCGACAACGGCAGTTGCGAGTGAACGCACCGTCTGTGTTGTTTAATTCCGACCATATAAACATACTGTATATCTATGAATTGCGACAACGGCAGCTGCTGCGCAGACTGTTACATCCCGCTGTTGAAGTCCTCCACAGTGAAATACAGTCACACTTTACACTGTTTAACGTTAGCTGTCAGCATTTTAACCGTGATTAATCCAGCTGCTAGCTAAAGGTAGGCTAACGTTACATGCTGTCAGGTGTAGTGTAAAGTTGAGCACCGAAATGAGGCACCGAAACTTTCGTTCTTATTCGGTCTTGTTACTACCGTTTACGTCGGCACCGGTTCCCTATTGGCACCGAGTTTCGGTACCCAACCTTAATGTTGACACTTGCTCCTGGTAAAAGTCAACTTTATGAACTTTATGAAGTTTATAAAACAGAGTTAAAAAAAACTGTTATTTTGATATATTGGAATGCACTAATTATTCAAGATATTTATAAATAATGTAATACTTTCACAATTAAAATTCTGTCAATTTAGTAACAGTTAAATGTCTCTTTAATATTTTTCCTATAATTCTCAGTGTGTCTTAAGCTTTTCCATAACGTCTGACTAATTACAACCTCTAAGTGCACGATGTGCATCCATGTGACCAAATCAAGTTAAGATGAAAGAGCAGGCAGCTCCAGTGGGAAAGAAAACATTATGTATATCATCTCTGGAAAATCATAGCACTCTAGTACATACAATCTCAATTCAACTGTAGTGTATAGTCAGACAGATAAAAAATAAAAAATATTACTAAATGAAATGATTCCATCTCTTGGTGGAGGCCACAACAGCCGTCAATGCCTAAAAAAAATCAAATATTAAAATCTAGTGTCCTCTCCTTTCTGGTTCAGATAATATTACAAAGGTGAGAGTTGTTCCCCTTATACAAAACGCAATGAATATCCAGCAGCACAGAACTGTAATAAAAGCTCAGTATGATTGGGCTGATATTAATGTCTCCATCTATTCCCAGGCTTCTTTCAGACTAGACTCCGAGAGAAAGAGATTAAGGAAAACAAAGACAGAAAAACAACTGAGAAGAAGGGAACAGGGAGAGGGAATATAATAGAGTTAACTCAAAAGGAGAGTGGATCAACAAACCAAACCAAAAAGATTTAAATGAGAATTAATGAACATTAATTATTTTGCCAACTTTCCCAAAAAAACAACATTTATTCTCTCGCTACATCCCAATCACAGTTATTTTTGCCCCAATGTAAGACTGTTAGTGTCTGCACTAAAGAAAGAACAAGCTTGTACCAAAATTACGGCTGGGCGGTATATCAATTTATTAAATTATATGCAGGGTTTCACCCAGTGTATTGCAAGCCAGGTGGCCCACTGGGCCTAAGTTGCCCCCTACCGGGCCTAAGCCACTGGGAATAATTGTTTAATGTATTTTTAAGACGTTTTTTTAAACTACAGTCACGGTGGGGCGGCTCGATTGGAAACTTAGACGTAGGCATACTGTATTTTGAAATCTCCAGTTAGCTTTTTAGCACCTACTTAATGTAGGGCCCTATTGAATCTGTCTTATAGCTTTTTTAAATTCTCAATTTTGCAGTTTTGTCCATCATTGTGTTATCACAGAAACTATTGGGCTCTACATTAATGCTGCCATCAGTCTGTGACTGGCCCCAGCCGGGCTCTCGTCAAAAATAAAGATAAAATAACTTTTCTAGGGGAAACACTGATATGGATATATTTTCAAACAAGATATGGGATAAGACAATACATTTTTTATCGATATGGTGTGATGTTGCGTTACATAACCCATTCCTTCCATAAAGCCACGCCAGTGTTTGCGTCTCTCCTTTCTTACACTCTGCGTAACCCCACCCCCACTCTCCCACTGTGCCTGCACGACTCACTCACTCACAACAGGGTCCAACAATCAGAATTTCCTGATGCCCCGGAGCCAGTTAAAAGTTACATCGGGCCAGTAAATCAGCCCGATGCCCGATCGGAGCAGTGCTTGAAAAAAATCGACTACTCTCCGAGACTTCCCTATGCACAGACAGGCTTGTTTACTTCATGGATAAAAAGGCAATCAATCCTTAAACAACATACGAGTTAAACGCAAAAGGAACATTTATTCCCTCTTGGAGAAAAACATGACTGGGTTGAGAATAATTCATGTGTGTAACGTAGCTCCTTCAGGGCGAAGTGTAGGTCCAGAATCTGACCTTCTCTGCAGATTACATGTAAATCATGCTCTCCTTTACCCGTCCCCTTAAATCCCCTCACTCCACACCAAAAACCTGACAGAAAATTGTAACTGACAAAAAAAGATTGAAAGAAAACACTGACACTGAAAAAAGTAGTGTCCCGAACACAGTCTGTTTTAATAAAAGTGCTTGTAACGCCTCACACGCGGCTTTGACTCACAACTGAACATTTTATATAAAATACCCATATCGCCCTGCCCTAACCAGCATATGTGAGTTAGGATTTGAGATGGGAAACTCCACAACTGGCAATCAAACTAGTCTGTATTGGGTCATTCTGGCACTGGAAAATGTGTGTTCACTGTTAAGAACAGTGCTGGTTTAGCATAGCTGATTTAAAAACACACTCCTGCTTTGCCCACCTCGCCTTCAGATATGCCAGAAAATGTCACTACTCTTGTTTCCACCCTTTTCCATTTTTCTGTATCTGCATTATCTCTTTTTGTGTAGGACCTGGTAGACAGATAAAGGGGAGAAGGGATACATGGCAAGTGAGATGAGAATAAGGGGAAGGGTGTTACATTGGGTCAAATCTCTCTCCAGCTCTCTCCCTTCAGGGCTGTTGTGGGCAAATGGTAAGAACATGATAGCCACATCTTGTGCCCCTGCTGCCACTGTGAATGAAGCTAAAAAAATAGCAACATAGGGACGAGGGAGGCTGTCCAGAGAGATGCCCACCAATCACTGATACAACATTGCATAAGTCAATCTCTGTGTGAGTTTATTTGGAGGAACTGTCAAACCACTGTTGCGTGTAAGACTTGGAAGCCAGATGCAGAGAGAAAGACATGAAGCGTGGATGAAAGACAGTGAAAAGAAAGGCAAACGAGAGGAAGCAAGAGTGAAACAGACAAAAAGAAAGGGATATAATGAAATCAATCAAAGAGGGACATTAGACATGAAGCAATGGGGAAGAGGAAAATAATAGAGTACATACGTACATATTGAACATGTATATAGAAACATTAATAGGCAGACAAATATAAATACACAGCGTCCACAGAGAGACATATTAACAGACACACAAGGTCCATATCAGATGTTTGACAACCTGGACAGTCTGATATAAGAAGTTATTAGAAAAAAGATTCATAGACAATGGAAGAAAATTGGAACGCTACTATGACAGACAGCCAGTGATATACTGTAGATAGACCATCATCTCCATACTTATCAAACTCAACATTAATCACAGGCCATTCTACAGTAGTATGGGAAAAACAAAGCTGTTATGACAACTGTAAAATGATGAGTACTCAGGAGATGTCACATTCACCACTACCACTGTACCCCACACAAACAATCTGTTTGTCAGCCACAAGATCAGAAAAACAAGATATAACCAATTCTGCCTTGGAAAACTAATGATGCAACAATCACGTATCGGTCCTGGCGACTGAAGAACTACAAAGGGATGTCCATAACTGAGGCCCTAGAGACTGCTTAAAAAGGTTCACAATGCTGGCAACCAGACTAAGGAAACACACCAGAGAGTCACAGGCCAAACGATAAATGCTCTGATCACAAAAAAAAATCTAGAGTGCAATACCAGCTGCAGTGCAGTAATGTAGCAGGAGCAGACCCACCAAGAGCTGAAGCTGAAGACAACTGAAAGCGCATATGGGAGAAACAATCTTCGCATACCACCAATGCTCAACGGATACCAGATCTGAAAGCAGACCGCTACATTCTCAGTTCAGTTCAAGTTTATTGTCATGTGCATATTAGTACAGAGTACCACAGCAATGAAATACAATGTGCCTTGGCACTCTCTCAGCACCAGTCAATAGTAACAATTATAAATAACATAAACAGCATTTAAAAACATCTAGAATATCCAAGCACAGTAGACATCTTGACTAAGTTCAGACCACAGCCCTCCTTCCTGCTGTGCTTTCATTCAGTAACCTTATTACCTGGGGGTAGAAACTATCCCTAAAATGTGATGTGCGCATTGGGATGCTCTGCAAACGTCTCCCTGATGGAAGGTGGGAGAAGAGATTGTGTGCAGGATGACTACAATCCTGCATAATACCTAGTGCCTTCTTGGTGCTGCGTTTCCAGTAAATGTGTTGTAGCGGTTCAAGTGGAACCCCAATGATTTTAGATGCAGTTTTGACCACCTTTGTCAGAAGATTAAGGTCATGTGAAGAAGCCCTGCCAAACCACACAACAATGTTACCTGTCAATATACTCTCCTGTAGAATGTTAAGGGACATACCATATACCTCTGATGTGTCTTCTTAATGGCACACCTGATATGGAACGACCATGTGAGGGAGTCTGAAATGTGGATGCCTAAGAACTTAAAAGGTGTTGACAATTTCAACTGGAGAGTATTTAATATAGACAGGTGTATGTGTGGGTTTGTTCTTTCTGAAATCTATGATAACCTCCTTAGTTTTCCACACATTGAGGGACAGATTATTTCTGCGGCACTACATGATCAAATTACTCACCTCCTCCCTGTAGGCAGTTTCGTTATTGCTGTCAAGGAGTCCTATCACAGTAGTATTGTCTGCAAATTTCACGATACTGTTAGTGGGATGTTTTGCAATACAGTCATAGGTATACAGACTATATAATAGAGGCCTGAGACAGCAGCCTTGAGGTGCTCCAGTGTTTAATATTATAGAGGCTGAGTATGTAGTGCCAACTCTAACTGTCTGGGGGCGGCCTGTTAGGAAGTCCTGTATCCACCTGCATATGGTATCGCAGAGGCCCAGGTCTAACAGCTTAGGTATTAAAATAGGTCTGACAGTATTAAAGGCACTGCTATAATCAACAAATAGCATCCTGACAGCAACTTATCCCTGCCCTCTAGATGTTGGAACACAGTATGTAAAGCCAAGGATACAGCATCATCCACAGCTCTATTGTTGTTGATATATGCCTTCACAAACTGTTCAAAACACTTCATAATCACAGAAGTCAATGCTACAGGTCTAAAATCATTCATACAGGTGGCAGTCGTTTTCTTAGGCACGGGAACTACGATTGATTTTTTAAAACAATTTGGAACGACACAAAGAGAGAGTGACAGGTTAAAAAAACGTCAGTGAAAACAGAGGCTATAACATGTTCTTAAGACTTGTGGAGTAATGCCATCAGGCCCAGCAGCCTTCCCTATTTTCACAGATTTAAAAAGTTTACGTGTGTCAATGACCAGTGTTGGGTGTTACAGTAACGTAACTACTTTTTTCGGGAAAAAGTAAAGTAACGCGTTACTACTGAAAATTTGGTAACGACACGTAGTTCCTTTTTCAATTCGGCGCAACGTTACTTTTCCCAGGGACAGATTTGACAGCGACACTGCCTTCTCAGCTGCGCACTCACAAGCTCCACCCAGACATGACAGAGGCTGGTAGTAGCGGAACAATGCTGCAGCCAACGCTAGCTAACTTTTGAGAGCGTTTTTAGCTTTGTGGCTTTTTACTGGACGGCGCTCTGAGCGGAGAGCTATGTGACACATGCCACTACATCGCTGAGGACTGGCGGTTAAATAGGCCGTCCTACAAATAGAGCATTCCAGGCAGACACAAAGCTGACAACCTCACAGATGGATGCATACATAGGCTAGGCTACACGCAGCGGACCGCTGTGAACTCGTGTCGGTCGCACAGACACGCAAGGACTTCCAGAAAAGAGGCTGCATGTGTCTACGACAATGCACGGACCATCGTGGCTGCGCGACCAGTACTACAAGTAGATATGGACATTACACATTAACACTGTGTAACGCCGATGACCTGCCGATGTGCATTCAACCTGCGCTGGACTCGTTCATAATGAATCAGCCATCACTCTGTGAGTAGAGAATCTGCAGTGTAGCCTAGTTCAGACACTTCACTGATAAACCAGAGATTGGCTTTATGGTCAAAGATAGCTTTTGTATAATTAACTTCAGTCTCTGCCAGAGACATCTGCTTTTAAAAGTAACGTAAAAGTAACGAGTAAAGTAAAAAGTTACTTTCCATAGGGGGTAACTAAGTAAAGTAAAGGATTACTTTTTTAAGAAGTAACAAGTAACGAGCAAACACTTCTTTTTAAAAGTAACTTCCCCAACACTGTCAATGACTGAGACCCGATGTGCTTGCCTGCTGAGCAGATTCCCAGTTGGAGATGATGTGTCTGTGTGTGTGTTCCCAATTGGAGGAACTTTGACGTACACATCACCAGTTGGAGATGGTCCCAGCGCCAGTGTCTCAGCAGTGCATTCAAAATGAACATAGAAAATGTTCAAGTCGTCTGGGAAGGAAGCAGACGTTGTTGTGACGGCACTAGGTTTGGCCTTGTAGCTAGTAACCGCTTGTAAGCCTTGCCAAACGTGCCTAGAGTCCCCTTCAGAACAATATCACTCTATCTTGTCCCGGTGTTGTTTTTTAGCGGACTTGATTGCATTCCTAAGCTCGTATCTTGTGTTTTTGTAATGAGCATCGTCCCCAGATTTAAAAGCCACTATCCTCTCATGCAATTTCACGTGTACATCACTGTTTACCGAGAGTAAGATCCAGGTCCAGTGAGGGGGCCTTCAGTTACTGTGGTCCTGCTCTCTGGAAGAAGCTGCCTGACGTCCACATTCAAAATCAAACTCAAAACCTCAGTCGTCTATCTATAAATTGAAGGAACGTCTTTCTGTCTATGTGTGTGTATGTGTGTGTGTGTGTGTGTGTGTGTGTGTGTGTGTGTGTGTGTGTGTGTGTGTGTGTGTGTGTGTGTGTGTGTTCAAACTTGACAGGTGTCTTGCTATGGGCACGAGTAAGTGCAGTGCAAAGTTTGACGTTTGGATTAGAAATGCAAAAGATATCGTTAAATATATATCGTAAAAGAAGCACACATAAAGTAAAGTATGGTGGTGGACTGGTAGCTGGAGAGGTGCAAGTTCACCTCCTGAACACTGAACTGCTCCCAACTTGTGCACGTGCATGTCAACCAACCAATCAATCTATCGACCAAACAGTGTCAACCCTGCCAGCAGCACATATAAACCAGATACTAATAGACGGCTCCCACTCTGGCTGGCTAAGGCAAAACAATACTTTCACCTTACCTACAACTACAACAATGACATAAGCATTTCATTTAGACTGACAGAATCAGCAGATGGTAGTTAAGTAAGGAAAGGATAATTGAGACAAAAAGGATCAAAATACCAGAAGACTACAGAGCAGGTACTGGAAACAGGATGGCTACATGAACCTAAGATTCCACAAGCGATCCCAGTACCTTTAAGACAAGTACTCATCTGTCAGCTCAGTGGAAAGAACAAGTTCCACGCCATCACAGAAGCACTACCTATAATCCTTATTTGGTTGGCCAATATAGGACCTGGAAGCTGATGAAATCAGGACTAAGAAACCGTGGATGGAAAATGTTAACCGTTATTTAAACACAAGTGCCTTTCTAGACCACATTAAAAAAGTATCATCTAAACTAAAAGCTTTCTCCAAATTAGTGAGGGTCTACTTGTGTGGTGGAAGGAAAGTGCTTGCAAAAACTTTAAAGAATAGCAGTTGGCTCATTGTTATTGTGCAACACTGCTGCTCCTGTGGTGTTTCTCAATAAAATGAGTTCCAAATGAAGTTACGTTTTAATTTAAGTTTAGTTTCTCTTGCTTACAGGCTCTATGGCACTCTCACTCTCTGTAAGACTAGTTGGGTATTTCATAGCAGAAGGTCATGTAAACATCAACAACAATCAAATATTTTCATTCCTCTCTCCGTATAGGGAATTTGTCACAATACACA
Organism: Perca flavescens; assembly: GCF_004354835.1. NCBI lineage: Eukaryota > Metazoa > Chordata > Actinopteri > Perciformes > Percidae > Perca > Perca flavescens. The sequence goes on from NC_041338.1 coordinate 26,405,035, forward strand.
GATAACCAAAATGTGTACACGTGGCTAAAAAAGGTAGGACTAACCACACTAGACACAACCATAGTTGCCATTGAGAATGTTCAGTTTAGGGGGGTAAGATGCAAGCACAACATATACTGAATGGCACAACCAAGTATGCGAGAAATGTGGAAAGGAAAATATGCACATAGTAAGGTGTAAGTAAGTAAGAATGGATAATAAATGGATACAATCAGGACTCGAGGTGATTGTATTGTATACTGACTGTATGGTTCCTGGGCTTATATACTATGTCTAGTTTGGATGTGTAATTATTTAGTTTGATGTAGATCGATGGAAAAGAAAAAATGTATGTGTGTATGCATGCGTGTCTATGTCTATGCGTATGCATGTGTATATGTGCGTGTAGGTAGATATACTGTACATGTATGTGTATGTATACATATATAAATAAGTGAAGCATCAAATTGTTTTGTATTTAACTAAAGTAGAAAAGTAGAAAACGGGTAGGATCAGAAAAGTTTTTTTAACTTCTTCCTACTCCTTTTTGAACATGCGGATTCCTTATTTGAATAACTTTCAATACTTTTGGAAGATTGTGCTGAAATGTACATGTTCTTATTTATCTTTTATTTTTTTAATTTAATTTTTTAACATTAACCTTCAAAATAAATTATTAATCATCATTTGTAATCATCATCACACCGTTATACGTCTGACAGCAAGTTACCTTCTGTGAATAAATAAAGAGAGAGAATCTGGTTCCTGGGCTTATATACTATGTCTAGTTTGGATGTGTAATTATTTAGTTTGATGTAGATAGATGGAAAAGAAAAAATGTATGTGTGTATGCATGCGTGTCTATGTCTATGCGTATGCATGTGTATATGTGCGTGTAGGTAGATATACTGTACATGTATGTGTATGTATACATATATAAATAAGTGAAGCATCAAATTGTTTTGTATTTAACTAAAGTAGAAAAGTAGAAAACGGGTAGGATCAGAAAAGTTTTTTTAACTTCTTCCTACTCCTTTTTGAACATGCGGATTCCTTATTTGAATAACTTTCAATACTTTTGGAAGATTGTGCTGAAATGTACATGTTCTTATTTATCTTTTATTTTTTTAATTTAATTTTTTAACATTAACCTTCAAAATAAATTATTAATCATCATTTGTAATCATCATCACACCGTTATACGTCTGACAGCAAGTTACCTTCTGTGAATAAATAAAGAGAGAGAATCCACTAAAAGAAGCAAGAAAAGAAGCAAATGGAGAATAAGGATGGATGCAGGTAGAGAGTAGTGGGGCAGACTATTCATGTCAGTTTCCCCCTCTCCTCTGTTGAGAGATGAATGACACCCATTAGCAGTATTGGAAAACTGTCTTTTTTTTGCACCAATCATAGAAATGGAGTTTTGGTTGAGTTGGATACGTAGACTGACAAATGATACCCATGATCCGAAAACTCTCCCCCATGAGGCCTTGCTCCTCCCTTCAAGTTTTGCATGGTCCTCCATTCTCCTGATCCAGGTTTGAAACACAGCAGGAGGTGTGTAATCCAACTTCAGGCGGACTATTCTAGTGTAATCTCCTGCTTACTCAGAGTACACACAAGTCACTTGTGACTGCTTCATAAAAGATTCAAACAGAATCTGTCAGAATCTGGCCATCTGTCATCTGCCTCTATGTTTGCCTGTCAGACTTTCAGGCTCTCTCTCGGTTTGTCTTTTTGTCTATCACAATGTCACGATGCATGAGTTCTTGCCTGTTTGTCGGTATATTGGGCTAAAGGTGACTTCTTGAAAGTGAAACTAGTGATCTGTTGAGCATCTTTGCATTACATAAGCAAGTCAAGGGAAGTCCCTTGGCAATGGGATTAGGACTGAAGGGCACGTGTGCATGTTTGTGTTTGAGTGTGCATGCATGTAAAAGTACCTTTCATGTATGTCAGCTGTGTGTGTGTGTTTGTGTGTGTGTGTGTGTGTGTGTGCATGTGCATGTGTGCATGTGTGCGTGTGAGTTAAACTAAGAAATATTTTTGTTTACTGACGGCAGAATTCTCTGCATTCTTTTCAACTGCACTCCTTTTTTTTCCTGTCTTTATTCCTAGCATGCAGTGCCGGGGCCTCACTAAGTTACAATGGGTCATTTCAGCCAAGAAGCCAACAACAATGAGGTAATCAACAATAACAAACACAAAAACAGCCTCTTGCCTTTGCCATCAATGTCTGGAGAAAGCATCAAAAGGATACTCAAACTAAGCCACCTACAGAAAGCCAACTGAGTACCTGAGCATGAGTATGCAGTGACTGGTTGTAAAGGTTGAATCGGCATTTTGCTATACCACAATGTCTCCAGTGGAAATGTAAGGGCAGAAAAGGAGGGGTGATTAGAGAAGTGTTGACACAGAGGCACATTACATGTATTAATAAAAGGCTTACTGCTGTGTTGTTACATAGAAAATGTCACAAGGTATCTCTCTAATAGTGTGATCTTATGTGTGCTACTGACAGCGAGAGAGAGAACAGGGATATATAATGACAACATACATGGGCTTAGAGATGTGTTGAATTGATAAAACTTCATTTCATTCTACAGCCAATGGAGGGTAAAATGTTTCTTCCTCTCTGCACTATGTCCAATTCCAGGCAATCACTTTCTGTTCAAAATCATTTTAACTGGATTTATAAGGGACATTTTAATGGGAATATTGACCTGACTTTACTATAATATATAAAATAAAATGAAGAACTTTCTTTAAAATAGCTAATATAAGTACTACTAAAACAATTCATTAAGAATGGCTGTTGTAGTGCCCAAATGATCACTGGAACATGGCAGGATGGCTGTTGCTGAATTCATCTAAATTACAATAGCAGAGCTTGAAAAATAATTGAAATGAAGTTATTTGGGATCTGGACATTTGCCCTATTCCATACCACCTTCTGCAGCAAACAAATACAGGCACAAACACACTTCAGTATGGTCACATACAGTGATTTTGAAAAGAGAGAGAAATAATGCATACTGTATGTTAAAATGGGAAAATAAAGAGAAGAAAGGATCAATGTCTGCGTTTCTTCTGTGGCTGCAATACTACGTAGACATAGGCTACATCTTCAGGAAAACTCCTGCGTAAAGATGTTATTAAGAATGTAGGACTGCATCACTTATTCTGTCTGGGCATGAAGCAACAATATAGAGAGACAGAGGTTTAGGTAAAGTTTCACGGTTCAGGTATAACTATCTTGATTCTGTACTTTAGTTTTGTTTAACAATGCCTTGTAGCCTTCTTTATCCCTGATGCCTTTTCTCTCCCTCTCCTCTCCCTCCCTCTCCCACTCTCACCCTAAGTGGCCAGTTGTCAAAGTCAGCTGAAGCCCAGTTAATGAAGGGGTAGATTTATTAGCGAGACATCAGTAGAATAGGCGGGGAGGAGTGGAACACCCAGAAGCCAGCAAGCAAATACAGCCACTAAGTGTGCACACCAAAAAAAGAAACAGAAAGAAAGGAGAGAAAAAAGACAGATGGGATAAAGAAAGAATGGTAAAGAAAGAGAGGAAAAAAAGATCAAACTGAAGATGTTTAAAAGAAATAAAGCAAAATCCAAAAGGCAGAAAGAGGAGAAGAAAAGCCCCAGTCAGAGAGGAAGGGGGAGAGGCAGCTTACCTCTCGTTTATCCTCTCTCCAGCAGTGGCTACAGAACAGAACAAGCTCTTACCGTCTGTTGTAGGTCTGGGATTCCAATGCGGATGACCACGGTGTTGCCTGTCGGCTCCTCCATGGGTGCTCTTGCACTGTGGCTCCGCTCTGCACCGGGACGGAAAGCCGGAACACCGACAGGAATGGGAACGCCGCTGTCCTCTTCCCGGGAGCTGCTGCTGTCAGTGCTGGCCCCCTGGCTGCCGTTTGCTGTGTGTGTGCAAGGGTGTGTGAGTGTGTGTGAGTGTGTGTGTGTGTGCTGCTGCTGCTGCTGGTCCTGCCGTGGAGGGCTGGGTGGCTCATGTTTGCCGGCTGCCGGACGCAGAGGCATGCTCCGTGTTAGGGGCTCGGTCTATGTCTCTCTCTCTCTCTCCAGACACACGGGCACACACACACACAGATGTCTCTCGCTCACACTACACGCACACACCTTTTGCAGCGTGCATCACTCGCCTGGGAAAGAAAAAGAGGGAGGGAGAGAGAGGCAGGGAAGGAGGGTGGCAGAGAGGGAATGGGCAAAGAGGAGGGGGCATTAGGAGATTGCAGAGAGATGAAGGGTAAAAAACACAGAAAGAAAATAAGTACTAGGGGAACTTGCATAGAAACGTACCAGGGAAACTTGCATAGATGCATACATAAAGCAAGATCATTAAATGGTGTAAATATATTCATCTTATAATGCAATTAGTAAAAAAGAGGCACATTTAGGCTGTAAATAGAACAAAAACAGAAGACAAAAGCAGAATGGGGGCAGGATTTCTCAAAATTTGCATACAAACATTTGGTTCATGTGAGTGTGTCTGAATAGCGTCTAATAGCAGCACTATTATTAATGTGACTGCTGATACAAAAAGATAACATTTTTACTTTAGTTTGATATTATACATTTTTTTAATATGCTATATTCATATGGTGTGAAGCAACTTAAATTCTCCAGTACCACATAAAATGAAAATCTGCTATATACTACAGTGTTTATAGTGTGACATTGTTGCTCTCACACGCTGTGCTCTAGCTGTAGTGCACTGACACTGTGGTGACATCAGGACAGCACAGGGGGATTGTTTGTGCAGATCAATGATGGGCAGGATTTGGCCTTCATGCTTAACTTTATCTATATATGGGGGGTTGTCTCAGATCAAATGGTTCCCAGGTAGACACAGTGACAAATAGACAGAGCAAGCTGCCATAAAAGAGAATGAGGTTTTCGTGGGAGATCTTCTCGCTGATGGTCATTCTCAAAAGGGGGGCCGTTTTCATTTACTGTTTCATCATGCAGGCCGTGTGAAGCCATTAGACTGCTGTGATTAAGTGCTACACAAATGATATAGATCTGACCTTGATTTGGATATGTGCGTTGTAAAAGAGGCATCCCAAAGCAATTTCATAGTCTGTGACTGTCATGTTTTATGAAGAAAGATGTGTTGTTTTTACGTTAACCAACCAACATGCTTAAGGTATTGGCCTATTCAGTTGCTGTCATATTCAATTGAACTCAAGACAACAGTGGAAAAGCTTATCAGAGGAGATTGGTACACGACCTCTGTGTGGTGTGTAAGAAAAACACTTAAGGGCTCGAGCATTGCCACTTTCAAAGCCTACCATTTGAATACATGCGCTTGTCATGCAAGGAAAATGTCCCATGAAACATTTGTGGCAGGTCTGTAAATTATTAATTGTGATCTTAAATCAGTGCTATGCTCCATTGTATTGTCAGTTCCATCGTTGTTCAGCTGACCCGACAGCCCCAAGACAGCATTTTCTTACGGGGTGGAATTTAAAGCAAGCACTTTGGGACAATACAAGTGATGAAAGCTCTAAAGCTGCTGTTATACATGGTAACCTGGGCACTTGAGCTGACACACACATGCAGAGATACAGTATATGGACACACATATGCACACAGACACACACAAGGGACTCCCAAAAAAATAAAGGCTGTAGGAATGTTTACACACATTAGACGTTAACATTCTCTTGCTCTGTGTCCTCTTCATGGTTTATTTATTAAGACCTCATTGGTTACCCAATTCATATGCATATTTGTATTTTGTAAACTTCAAAAGGTAAATGTACTGAAGTGTAAAGTTAATGAAGAGAGACAAATTTAAGGCCATCATCACACGCTCTACAAACCATCAGACTTTTGCCATAGTGGTATGGCAAACGTTATAAGATATCCCGTCATTATATCAGAAAAGCCTCAGATTCCTGCAGAGAGCTTCTCACAGAAAAGAGTTTAAGAGCAAATCCTACATGCTCAACTGAAAGACTTAACTGACAAGAGAGTCTCAGAGTAGCTAATTTGGAGGCATGTGTTTGCATTTAGCTGAGGCAAACACAAATTATTTATGGATATTACATTACATTAATAATTCATTTTGTTTTACAAAATTAACCCCAGTGCATTACTACAAGAACATGTGGACATACATTCAATTCAAAGTCACATATTTACTTCTCGTTGTTGTATTCACCCAGCAGAAGCTGAGCTGTATCTATTTCCCTGCACTACAAAATCTTGCATGCGAGTGCTCTGCCACTGCTGGACACTCTATGTCAGTATGTAATCCCATTAGCATTGGAGAAAGAGCATGGCAGGTAGCCCTAATACATTAGAGGATTTAGCAGATCACTCTGCCTGTATGTGACTTTGGCCTGCCAAGTCTTTAGGGCAAGGGAAATTGATAACTCGTACCCAGACATTGTAGTGTGGCTCAATATTCACTTTTTATAAAGCAATTTTGTGCCCTTACAGTATGGGTCTCCGTGTACTATAAAACTGACACAATGGATTAACAACATCTACCGACAAATTCCCAACAAATTGCAACACGTTGTTACTAGTTTCAAACAACATATTAAGATATAATTTTGAGTTGTATATTTGTCAATATCAATAGCCAGAATGCAACACTATTTTTTTTTTCAAAATGACTGATATGTTGGTACATGAACTGCTAAAATAAAACATAAAAAAGATCACCAATTAGAAGGATAAGTTCTGGGAATGTGGCAAAGGGACTAAGATGGCTTGTCAATCGCAATAATGATTCCCTTGGCTAGCAGGGGCAGAGACAGGGAGGGATTTCATTCTACTTGCATCATACAAGGATAAACTGTGTAGGCAACAGCACTTAAAGAGATCTGCATAAAGGGAACACGTTATCTGGTTGAGCAAATGGTAAAAGAAAACAACAGGGAAAAAGGAATAAATGTTGCTATGCAGTACACTTTTTTAATCAACTTGATTAAACATCTTTCAATGTTAACCTTTACCAGGTTTACAAGGTTCTACAGTCTATTCTGGCAGATCTAGTGCATGCTTTTCATTCTACAACTAAAGCTGAAACGCTTAAGTAACTAAAGTCAATTGTGATCATTGACTAATTGTTTCAGTCATTATGAAGCAAAAATATCAAACATTCACTGGTTTCAGCTTCACAAATGTAAGGATTTATCGCTTTTTTCTGTTTGATATTGACCAAAATGTAATAGTTTGAGGTTTTGGACTATGGTCACACAAAACAAGCAATTTGAAAACAACAAAAATTGCATGTCTGTCTGTCCTAAGAAAGGGATCCCTCGTCAGTTGCTCTTCCTGAGCTTTCTTTTCAATTTTTTCCCCATTAAAAGGGGTTCGTTTGGGGAGTTTTCCCTATCCGAAGCGAGGGTCTAAGGACAGAGTGTGTCATATGTTGCACAGATTGTAAAGCTCCCTGAGGCAAAATTGTGATTTGTGATAAATAGAAATAAAATTTACTTGACTTGAAAACATTACCTTAGGCTCTCGTAAATAGTCATGACTATTTTCCACCATTTAATTTGATTAATCTATGAATCAAGAAAAACAATCAATAAAAATAATTTTGTTGCAGCCCTACTTACAATGTTATAGGTGTGTACCGAATGAGTAATCTCTACAGAAACCAACTTTCATATATGTTTAATTCCATGCTATACTACTGAAAACAGTGTTTGATTAAATGAACAGTACTTGGCACTGGTACAACTGCTGAATTAAATAGTTGGACCTTGAATTTGGCCTGAAAAAATTACAGGCGTGGATATTTATTCAATATTATCATATTTCACTATAGTGACAAATTTATCCTGGACCTCTAATAATGTGTATAGTATAGTATGATGATATCTTATACCTGTTTAGAGACTTGGCTGGCAACAGAACTAACTTAAAAACATTTGGGAGCTATGAGTACCTATAGGTTAACACTGCAGTCAAGATTCTCTGTCTCACTTCAATTGCTTGGGAACATTAAGAGAGTGGACTAGAATTATAAGGAGGCTAGCTCCCATGCCTCAGCTAACAGCTACTGCCTCTTCTCTCTGTTGCTCAGATCTCTTTCACCCCATCCCCTCTCACCCCATCTCTTGCGCTCCAGCCCAGTGAAAACAAAGTGAATAATTCATGACCATACAGAGCAGTGTGTGCATGGGTACAGTGCAATGTATGCATGTATCTGAAACATCCACTAGGCTGTAGAAGTCCTTGCCATAGAGCTGTACATGAGGGCATTCACGAATACAACCAAAATCCACAGCCAGCCATCAGCCAGCCCTACCAGCTCCCTGCTAAGATGTCCACATTGGAGAAAAAAAGGAGGCTCTGGCAGAGGTAGGAAGAAAGATAAAGGTAAGCAGTTGGCTGAGGTAGTATGAAGCAGAGCGGGTCAGAGAGGATGTGGCTATGACAGGTAGTGGGCCAAGAAAAAGGTAGAGAAAGGGAGCGTGGAAGAAAAAGGGAGGGTGGCAGCGTGACGACAGAAAAGAAAGGTGGGAGAGACAGCGAGAGGGTGGGAGAGACAGCGAGAGGGCGGGAGAGAGGGCGGGAAAGCATTACATACAGTCAGCTTTGACAAACTAGCCACATAGCCCGTGGCCTGGAGTAAATGTGATAACTGTTCACAGACCCCATCAGAGTCTGCTTCACGCTGCTCTACACCTGGTAAAGCAAATGTCATGGCCACTCACAAACTGAAGTCACCCAGGGCCACATTTATTCACACACACCTACACACACACACACACCTTTCTGCCCCTAAAACATTTCCATTGATTCCATCTTACATTCTCTTGCTACCTCCCTCTCTCATAGTGAATTTGAATGAAGGTAATTCATTGGTAAGGCTGAGAAGCATTAAACAAAAAGAGAGAATCTGGTTTTAGCTGTCTGCTATCGTTTTTTCTGCAGTACCTGCATGTTTGAAGGGTATTTCAGGCTGCCGGGCATAATTGGCTGATTTGTTTTTCAATAGAGCTGCCCTCAGATAAGACTAGACATCCATTTTCACTTTAAATATGGATAAATATGATGAATAGAACTTTTTCAGATGTCCATTCCATTCTAGAGTTAAGTTAGAGTGAGAAATGTGATATTACTGGGTGAGAATTAGATATCGAGATTCATAGAGTTTAATTGTATTGATTTTTAGTTTTTGTTTTTCTCCCCTCTCTCTTCCTCTCTCTCTCTCTCTTTTCAAAGTTCTACAAGGGACTGGGCTGGGCCCATAGACTGTAAAAATAGTGAACATAATAATAATAATGATAATACATTTTATTTATACAGCCCTTAAAATACTACTTCAAACTGGATGCGTTGGGGAACAGGGAGCCAGTGGATATTCTGGAGGACGGGTGTGATGTGGTCGCGGGAGCGAGTATGGGTGAGGAGACGGGCAGCAGAGTTTTGACTGTACTGAAGTTTTTGCAGATGAACCATAGAGAATGTTGTGGCAGTAGTCGATTCTGGAAGTGATGAAAGCGTTTATCACAGTTTTGGCAGCAGGGAAGGTGAGTGATAGGTAGGGTTGGGTACCGAAACTCTGGGCCAATAGGGAACCGGTGCCGACGTAAACGGTAGTAACAGAGGGAATAAGAACGAAAGTTTCGGTGCCTCATTTCGGTGCCTGACTTTACACTACACCTGACAGCATGTAACGTTAGCCTACCTTTAGCTAGCAGCTGGATTAATCACGGTTAAAATGCTGACAGCTAACGTTAAACAGTGTAAAGTGTGACTGTATTTCACTGTGGAGGACTTCAACAGCGGGATGTAACAGTCTGCTCTGCAGCGCAGCAGCTGCCGTTGTCGCAATTCATAGATATACAGTATGTTTATATGGTCGGAATTAAACAACACAGACGGTGCGTTCACTTGCAGCTGCCGTTGTCGGAATTAAACAACACAGACGGTGCGTTCACTTGCAGCTGCCATTGTCGGAATTAAACAACACAGATTCACTTAAAACTGGTAGCCTCGTGGTGCATTGACAGTAATTGTAAAATACCCTTTTCCCATCTGGGGTTCAACAGCAATTTACTGGTGAAATAAGTTATTGTTATCGTTATAGTTATTACGTTATTATTAAATCTTTAATTTTGACCATGGCCTTAGCAATAAACAAGTCACTGACTGTTGTTTACTACCCTTATTTTTTTTATTTATTTATTTTTTTTTTTTACTTTATTGAAAAGTACCGGTTCAGGCACCGTTTAGGCACCGGCACCGTTTTAAAAGTATCGATTTAGCACCGGAATCGAAATAAAACCAAACGATCCCCAACCCTAGTGATAGGCGGAGACAGGCAATGTTTTTGAGGTGGAAGAAGGCAGTTCTGGTGGTCTGGTTGATGTGATGTTAAAAAGTGAGATTGCTGACAAAAATGACCCCAAGGTTACGGATGTGCAGGGATGGAATGGTGTAGTTGTTGATGGAGAGACTGAAGTTGAGGGTGTTTTTTATGAGGAATGTGGGGTCGATGATGATCATATTGGATTTACTGTAGTGGAGTTGGAGGGAGTTTGTTTGCATCAAGGTTTGTATATAAGTGAGGCAGTTGGTCAGAGTGGAGGAGGAAACTGTGGTGATGGAGTTGGTGGAAATGTAGATCTGGACATCATTGGCGTAGCAGTGGAAGTGTAGACCATGTTTGCGTAAGGTATTTCCATGTGACAGGATGTAGAGGATGAACATAAGAGGACCAAGCACCCAACCTTGGGGGACGCCTTGTGACAAAGGTGCAATGGAGGTGGTGCAGTTGTTGATGTGGATGAACTGTTGTCTGTTGGTGAGATAGAATCAGAGCCAGGAGAGTGTGGTGCTAGTGATGTTGCAGTAGCTTTCCAGTCCGGACAGGAGGATGGAGAGGTTGATGGTGTCGAAAGCTGCAGTGAGGTCGAGCATGATGAGGTGGCCAGAGTCAGAGGAGAGGAGGTCATTGGTGACTTTGACAAGGGCTGTTTCAGTGCTGTGTACTGAGCGGAATCCAAAATTGAAATGGGTCGAAGAGGTTATTTGAGATGAGGTGGGTTTTAATTTGAGCAGCAACAACACGTTCCAGATTTTTTTTTTAAAGGGGAGACGGGTCAGAAGAGATGGGTTGGAAGATGGACATGTCAGGGTTGAGACCAGGTTTCTTGAGGATGGCGGGATCAAGGCTGCAGGTGGAGCTGTTCATCCGTGTGGTGAATTTTGACAACTTCATGGGGGACAGCAGGGAGAAATAAGACAGTGACTGAGAGTCTGGAGGGGTGAGGCAGGTGGTGATGGAGCAGGGGGAGGTGGTCAAGTTGCTGTAAATAGTATTGATTTTGGATTGAAAGAATGACAGAAAAGAGTTGCAATTGGCCACTGTAAAGGTTGTAGATATGTTGCCGGGGGGTTTAGAAGTTTGCTTATTGTAGAGAAGAGAGTCTTGGGGTTGTTAGAGCCAGAGTGTATGAACTGTGAGTGGAAGGTGGACCGGGCAGTGTTAAGGGCATTTTTGTATTAGTGAAGATGGTCTGTGTATCCTTGGAACTGTTAAACCGGTTTTATTGTGGAGTCTATCCAGCTGACGCTTGTGGGACTTCATTTGGTTAAGTGCAGGACTGTAGCAGGGGGCTGAGTATGTGAAGGACAGTTTTGGTAATGGTGGGAGCCAGCCGGTCCGGACAGGAGGAGAGAGTGCTTTTGAGATAGTCCACAAGGTCGGTGGGATCATCAGACAGGGGAGGCAAACATTGCATTGGACAGCGAAGCGGAAAAAGAGGAGTGGGTCCAGAGAGCTTGAAGGTGAGATGTTCAAAGACAGCGTGGCTGGGGCGGAGATGGTGGTTATTTTAATGTCCTTTCTGTAAACAGTGGCAATGCCACCTCCCCTTCCCTCGTTGCGTGGTTTGTCTGTGTGGGTTAATCCTGTGGGTGTGATCTGGTTGAGTGAGAAGTAGTCCAGGGGTTTGTGCCAGATTTCGGTGATGCAGAGGAAATCCACTTTATTGCCGGTGATGAATTCATTCAGGATGAGAGTTTTATTGCTTAGTGATTGAGTGTTGATGAGTGCCATTTTCAGGTGACGTTGATTTGGGATTTGTTGGAAGGACTGGGCGAGAGGACAGAGGTTGAGCAAATTTGCATGCTGTGAATTGCTGTGATGACGTGATGAGGGAATACGGTTCGACCATAGTGAAGAGATGCAGTTTGGCGATAAGAAGTGGTATGGCCAGACGGCCAGAGCGTTTGTGTAGAGGACGGGGTGGTGACATGGGAGGCCTCAGTGGAGAGCTGGTGAGGGTTATTGAACTGGGAGCTGCCATGGTGGGCAGAGAAGAAGGAGACTCCGGGGAAGGGGGGGCGTGTGGAGTAAATAGTCACACGTGGGGCAGACTTTATAGCGTGCTGTAAATTAGCTGCTAAAAACGAGCTACCTAATCTGTTTGGGTGAACTTCATCAATCCTATAAAAAAGGGAACGGGTCCAAAATAAATTAAAATTGTCAATAAAGAAGTTGTGGGCATGGCAGGTGGACTGAAGCCAGGTGTTGAGGCTGAGAAGCCAGCTGAAGCGCTCCGCGTCATGGGACAGCGTCGGTAAGGGACCACTGATAAAAACTGATTTCCGCAGTTTTATAAAAGGCTAAAAAGTTCATCAAAATACCTTTTTTATCTGCTCAGATTACTGAAGAGCTGTGTCATTATGGCCAATATGAACTAGAACACAGCTAATGGAGGATGTAAGTGAGCGCAACAGCCCGGGTAGTTTGTTCAGCAACGCCAAGACTTTGGTGCCAGGGAAACAGCGTGTGGTGTTGTTGATGTTTCGGATGATGCTATCGCCCACCGTCAGGATGGTTGGGGTGAAAAGGGGGCGAGGAGTGGGAGGATGTTGACGCTCAGTGCTGGGGGGGGGCACAATTGGTAATGCGTGCAGGTGGGTGTGTCAAACCAGCGGCATCGGCGCTGGGAGAGGTCCCTGCCGGAGCCTCCTTTAGAATCCTGCGACAGGCGGAGATTGATGTGCGGGAAGAAAGCCGGTGAGTTGGTTCTCCAGTGGGATCCCGAAACGCCCGCACGTAGCATCGGTGATGTCACCCACTGGTTTGTGGACTGCTGTTCTGAAACCTTTGGTTTGGTGGTATGGGTCACCATCTTGGTTTTTTGCAACCAGATGTGAGTATTTCTGATGAGAGGGTGGATCTGTGGTGGATGGCGTGGCCAAGCCAGTGTTGTTTATGGTTACAACCTAACTTAGATTTTCAATCCTTCTGAAGCGAGTCATCCATTGGAGATTTACCCGTGGGTAAACGCAGACCTCCAGGTACTGCTGACATTCATCTGCATGTACAGCAGTACACAGAAAATTGGCAAACTTTCCCCTAAGTTACCAGCTAATACTAGCTGTAGCTAGCTTGCCCTTACTAGTAAAATAGTGGCTCTTTTGGACGTTACTAGTTAATTAGTAAGGGACAATGCCATGCCACATACATGACACACGTCCAAATACTTCAGTCAATGAAAAACTAATTTATAACTGACAGCATTGCAGTGTGAAAAGAGGACATTATGAATGAATAAAAAGCCTTAGAAAGCAATAATTTATAACACATAATTTATTAGTGATAATATATGTGACATGAAAATTAAATGGAGTCAGATCAAATAATTTTTTTTTACAAATTATATTTCCTCATATTTGAACTGTCATAAAAATTAAATGTAGCATTGGTCAAGGTTGGATATCTTTTCAGTCGGATCCGGCTGCTTTAAAGTGCAATATGTAAAGAATATAGAACTGTAAATATTGCTGTGTGTAAGTTTGTCTGTGTATGCGTTAGAGTAGAGAGATGCTTCACACTTTAAAATCAAAGAGTCAACAGACACACACACACACAATCTCCCTCTCTCTATCTGACACACACTCACATTCACAGCCAGCTCACATGGATTAGCCACTCAGTGTAAACAAAACACTGCCTAACCCATTCAAACCCCCGGGCCACATGCAGAGGCTCCATATGGAAAATTAGCCATGCGCTAAAAGCTTTTGGAATCGATACTCTACAGTAGCTGCACCACATCCCAAAGCCACTATCTCTATCCAGTTCACATGGGCTGACACAGCTAGCAGATCTGCCCCTCCTTTTTCTCTCTCACACACACACACACACACACACATACAGCTGACATACATGAAAGGTACAGTGACTGTCCAAGGTTGACAGCAGGGTAATCATAATGTTGTATTTTATGAGTTATAATATCAATACTTATTTTGATTTGGTTGGCAGGGTGGAAGTCCTGCTTGGCAAGTTCATTCATTATGGCTTTTCAATCATCCGTCACCCCCACAGACAGGAGTGGAAATGTGACAAACTGACAGAGAGAAACATTTTAATGTTATGGAAAGAAAACCTAGTGCATCTCTTTTTTTGACTATACTGCTAAGAGTACATTTGAGGACATGGCTATTTCTACTGTACTTACTCTGTCAGAAAAGATTTTGTACTGAGTCTCGGCAATGCATCACTGGAGCTGATGTGACATTTTTAACACTGGTTTGTGGTACCACATTATTTTACAGACAATAACACAGACATGCAGAGGAAAACAAAAAAAAACACTTTCTAAGGCACACAATTGTGTGTACCAAAATCCATTTCCACACAGCATCCTCACAGGTTTTTTTCCTCCCGTCTTCGCTGTTATTGCTTCCTCTTGTTCTCACCTCATCTTTCTTTCACTATCTGTCTGTATGCTTATCAATTCTCTCTCTATGTACACAGAAAGTTGTGGATGTACAGTATCTGTTGATCTCTGTGTTTCCAGGGTTGCTGCTGGAGTGACTCTTTGATGCAGCCTGCCTATAAATAATCAATGGAGCTCCCAAGAGAGAACTTTCATAAAGCCTGCCAGCCAATTAAGACCTTTTTCATACCATGGTCTGCATTATCTTTTCGCACACCACCACAGCTCTTAAAAGGCAGGCTGGGGATGCTAGGGAGGTCAAGGATGTCACTGTGCTGCTCAGCTACTATCAAATATATGCTACACTGGGGAATCAGGGTTTGTGTCTTTTAGCTTACAATACTGCCACAACGCCTAATGCAGTTTTAATCACAGACTGTATTTAAATATGGACGTATCCACTTTCTCCCACTGTTAAAAAGTGAAGCCAAAATATCCCGGATATGGGCTCTGCCATCTTGTAATATTGGAGCCAGGGGCAGTAGTGGCCGGGCAGTGGAGCCGTCATATTGAAGTCCCGCCCATACACCCACCTGACCAATCGCTAGTCAATCACAGCAGTCAATCATGACATTTCACCCCATTTCTATGGCATCAATTAACTTAATTGATTAATTATAATTCATTGTAATATAAAATGTATATAATTAAAACCAGACTTAACAGAAAAATTAACACTTGGAACAAACATCAGCATGATAAGAACTAACTAAGCAATCAAAGATACATTCAAAATAGCTAAGAAGCTCTGTTTTCTCATGGCAAGTGAAATACATTTTGGTTACAAAATGCCAAATTAATTAATACTATACGTACTGTAAATAAAATTTTACAGAGAAAGTGCAACATGTACTGCTAGATAAAATGCAATACCACAGCTTTTAAAATCTGAAAGTTTATAAAGGTATTGCAGTTAGAGTAAGAAGTAACTTCCAAAGCCTCCCTTCTCTGTTATTTTCATACTGTATACGCCCTGTCAGAGAATGAAGCTGCTGATTCAACAGCCAGGCTCTGGAGTGTGATATAAAATTATATATTTGAATTAAAAAAGACAGGTCATCATAGAAACCTCATCTGCAATCTCCCAAGCCTGAAAATAATGAAATAGTGAAAAATCTTGTATATTGTGTAAAAATCAAATTATGGCCTAAATTACATAACTAGCTAAATCACTCAATGCACAATGAGTGCATGTTCAGTACTGTATCTGTGACATGTGAGACACTGTTTACCATATTCCTGCTGAAGCAGCAAGAATCATGATGGAAAAATAACGGTTGGAAGTTAATATGGATGTGTCTTTTGCACCTTAAATTTACATCACAACAACAATGTGGAGCTATGGCCTGGAATCCTCCCTGCATACAGTAATAAATATTTCACGACGTTTTCTCCTTTGCTGCCCTTAAACCCCACATAATTCTATCTTTGTTTGTGCTTGTATACATCCCTTATCCATGCAAAACTGATTTCATATAATTGGGGTTATATAAGGGAAAATTAACACTGAGAGGGATGGAAAAAAGAAAAGTGTTTCTAATTTATTAGCACATGTAGGGAAAGAAAGAATAAGAAACAGACTGAAGGTAAACCACTATTCATTAGCACAAAAAGAGCAACCACTTTGAGCCCTCTCAACCAGGGATATAAACCATTACTAAGCCATTTATTCCTGAGCTTTCATGACTATTGATCTGCATCTATCATCTGTTAGAGAAACATACTGTATCTGGTTCACAATCCAGTCCAGTGTCAATTTGACCTTTCAGACTAGATGATTTAGGTGATAGGTGATTTCACCATCATAAACAATTTGTTTAGCCTTGGCAGTGAAAAGGGAGCACATATGACTGAGTAAATACAGAGAACAGCAACACCCCAATCTCGCAAGAAAACAAAAACATTTTAAGAAGAATAGTTTGCTAGTTAGTAGTGTTGCTAATTTAGTGTATGCTACAATTTGAATGGAAAAGGAAAGGGGTGCTGTGGCTCTGCACTGAAACCTGGATGAACTGAAATAAGCTATGCAGTCATTCTTCATTATGTCAATACACATTATTTTACTCTTTTTAAATAATTTCTACCGCTCACAGACATGATGTCAGTATTCCCAATTCCTGTAATCAATAATTTTACATTAGACACTGGGATTTCATCTTCCAACTCGACTGGCCCGGATGGTAGCAGACTGGATCCAATTTGATGCGATCAATTGTGATACCCAAATATCAGGCCAACAATCAGGAAGGGTTTCCACAACCTACATTTACTCACAGACGACAACGTGCCCTTGAGGAAAATGATTCAACCAACAACTGGTCCAGCAGGGCTGCCTAATGGGTAACAGATAACCCTCGGTGTGCTGGGCACTTGCCAGGTGCAAATGCATGGCTGTGAAAAGTAGCCTACTAATGCCAACACATTCATGCC
This sequence comes from Perca flavescens, assembly GCF_004354835.1. Taxonomy (NCBI): domain Eukaryota; kingdom Metazoa; phylum Chordata; class Actinopteri; order Perciformes; family Percidae; genus Perca; species Perca flavescens. The sequence continues at coordinate 26,422,176 of NC_041338.1, forward strand.
AACTTCAAATTTGATTGATTTGGGTAATTTGAGATTAAAATGTATGGCTGTGGCCATGTACATAAAAACATACATGTAAACAAGCAACACTCTCATTAGAGAGAGAGCTCTTTTCTGGGGGATTCTGAAGTAGTTTTAAGTCTCTGCAGATGCATTATTCATACATTAGGCTAGTCCTTGTAGCAGCCCCTGTTTTCACTGTTCCTCTCTCTCGTCTTTACTGATACAGATAAAGGTTGGTGAGAACAAGTTATTCAGCTCCAACCCATCCCCATTCCCGTCACTGTGAGTAATGGGAAGAGAAGGAAAAAGGGTAGATCATAACAGCTACACATTACTAAAGAACAGTTCCTAACCAGATAAGGCTGTTTTAAGTAAAACGCCTTAGGCCTAATCTACACATACACAGGTTGTTTTTTTACTTAGCTTTTGAAAGTTGGAACTGAGAAAAAGAATAAAGATAACAAATAAAAAAACCTGACACTGAAAAAAGAGTGACATGACAACCTCACAGTCTCATGTTGATTGATCCATGTTTGACTTCAACTGTGCTGCCTGATGTACGAACAGCATTTAGGCCTTGATGTAAGTTTAACTCTAGATTTATCGGTGGTGAATGCCTTCCCACAAGATGCACAATTGGAGGGATTCATTTGATCAACTTCACATTCATAACCTAGTATGCCTGAAACCCTGCAGTTTCTAGTGCTTCCATCCTTTGCCTGATGTAACTCTATTCATTTGCATACAAATAGATGCCAGTGAAATCAAGAGGAGGTAAAATATTGAATCACAAAAACTAGGAGGAAGTGAATTACAATGTGCAATGCTGTGTTGATTGGTGTATGAAAAATGGAATAGTATTTAATGTGACTCTGCTCAGTTATGCAAACAAGATGTGGCATTTATGTACTCAAGATTTTAAGGCATCATTAAATGAGATGGCAAAACAATGGTGTACAGATGGTATAAAGACATACATTTGAAAGTGACAGGCCTTTAGGGCATCCTGAGTCGGTCCATGGATAGAGCCTCAATCTCTCTCTAATTGTGAGGCTTTGTGTGTCAATGACATGCCAGTACATTTGATATGCCTGCTTGCTGCTGTTATGCATTTCGGGAGATGCCATAAATAAGAGATATCTAAATATTTCTGTGCAATAATTCTGTGCACCCTGTTTAGCGGAATAATAACATTGAAGAACCAGCCTTAAAATGCCTGATAGGAGCCACCCTACTTAATAAGCGAGAGTATTTACAACGATTAAATATCCATTAAATACCTTTTTTAAAGTTAATTCATTTTATTTGTGCAGTGCACCCAAAACAACCTGCTAACCAAAAGATAAGGAAACATATTTTAAAAGGAGTATTGTTTGATCCACTTCTTTGTTACAAGTTGATGAACAATATATTCACATATTTGAGTATTAATATTAAGTATATTAGGTATTCCTGAATATTTGGCTTGCGAAAGACATAACACTGTAAAATAAATACCTTTGACATTTTTGGACGTCATTTTAGATATCACTTCATCTTCATCATGGGCACTTGACATTTTAGAGACCAAACAATTCTTTTTTAGAACCTTGATAATCAATAGATTTTTCCATGATGAAAAAAATATTTTGATGATTCCCTACAAGATAGATTATGTTGTTAAGGTGTTGTCTAAGCTCTAGTCAAAACACCACAGTTTACAGTATGTAATCCTAAATTCATGCTGACAAATGCCAATACACAGAAGTGGAGCAATATTATATATCTCTCAAAACTCAAAGACAGCATTTCCGCTTTGCTTATTTATAACATGCCTCACTGCGTTGAAAGCAACTGTTGTAGAAAGAAGTGGCTGATCTTTAATGCAATATTTATATTGCCCATTATCAGCAACCATTCATCTAATGTTCCAAAGGCACATTCGGTTTACTAATCTGATATAATTTTAAAAGGCTAACTGAGAAAACATTGGAGAACCCTTTGTAATTATGTAAGCACATAATGTAATCTGAAAACTGCTGCCCTGGTTAAAAACACAATGCAACTGATCTCAGCTGGTATTCTGTCTATAATGGAGTGGAATAGAAATTTCTAAGTGACCCCAAACTTTTGACCGGTAGTGTATATCCACCTGTATTGTCTTGCATGGCTTACTCTAAAACTTTTCCCAGGGCTGTAATTTTTCAGTAAAAGTTGAAAGTCAGAAAAAAATCTGTGGTCCTCTTTTTCGTCGCAACACAACTCCCCCTCCCCACAGCTCTCTTTGATTTTGCTCATCCCCTCCCCACACATAAAATGTGTCTGTTGTCGATGTGTCGTGACTGTCTGCCAAGTGCAGTAATTACAGTACGGCAGTAGGAGCTGAGCAATAGAGAGAGAAGCAGCATATCAAACATGACTGCACAGGGCAACGGGTGTACAAACTCATTCTCAGAACTACAGGCTGCTGCATGCCACAGAGCACCAGACTTACAACTATTACGGTCTTCATTTCCGCTTATGTATTTACTTAGAGTTAATAAATCGTACATGGCCATTAAAATAAAATGTTTTTCAACGTATCGTATATTGTTTAAAATGAGTCAGAGGTTTTAAATTTTAATTAGGCTAGATAACCACTGTGAGACAACTAGTGATTCCAGACTCCTACATGCCCACTTTGTCTAAAAATGCTGAGATCTTACACATACACACACACACACACACACACACACACACACACACACACACACACACACAAACAGTTGTTGATGTATTGCCTATTACACTGCAATGACAGGACTGGCAGTGGGCCCAGAGCAGTGGATAGTTTATGATGTTGGGAATAATAGGCGCAGTTAAAAATAACTTTATTATCTAATGCACCTCAGAGACAATGGTGACGTCGGCAAAGAGGGCATACTCTGACAAGAGACGAAGGAGAGCACACACTACTCAGACAGCGTGGGCTGGTGTGGGAGTCGCTAAAATTACAGTGGAAACTGAGCCCACAATAAAGACTGAGTGAACAGGTACTTGCCTATCAAGCTGTGAGTGGCTCTGGCCCATCCTACATCCAGGACATGGTCAAATCACACACCCTAGCTGTCCACTATGCTCTGTTAAGGCCCTGACACACCAAGACGACCATTGGCCGTCCGTCCAAGTTGGGCCGACGGTGAGCGACCGCCACCCTGGTTTGTGCAGTGTGTCCCGCCATGCGTCGGCCTGGCAGACAACAACACGTTAAATCGGCTTGAAAATAGTAGTGAGGAAAGCAAACAAACAACTTTGAGAAGAGCACAGAAGGCTCTTCTCGTTTTTAATCTCATTTTATCAATCCAACACACACAGCTTTAAAACTGGCCAAAAATGACGTTTGAATGTTCCTTCTAAAAAACACAGTTTTGAACGACTTGAATAATGCGCAGAAAAACAATTCCTAACACCACAAAACGCACTGACAAACTAAAAGAAGACCTCTATGCGCCGGTATGCAACATTGTTTTAGCCTGGGGGGGGTCCTGTACAACATCTCGCAGGAAAACACGGTGCCATAAATGTAGCGATGGAGCCAGATGACCCGATGCCCGGAGAGCAGTGTCCAGAACAGCCCCAACTGGGGGCTATACTAAGGAGACAGGATATTATTATTCCTCGCTTTTAAAAGGTAGCCTATAGTGTTATGTTTGGCAATAATATTCAATACAGGAAACATGACGATGCACAACATTTTTATTTATTCTTCAGGTTTTTGTTTCTCTTTCAAGTGAATGATTTATTTCTGCCATTGACCAAGTTATTTCGGCTTGTTTTTCCAGCCCCTCTGCTGTCAGGAGACAGGGTCCAGCAAGAGGGGGCGGAGGACAAGCGCTCTCCCTCAGCTGTTGCCTCGTTCCGACTCATAAAAAAAAACACGAGTAAAATAAAAGACACTGCATAAACTCCGCTGCCTTGTGTTTATTTAAATATAAGTACACCTACATATGTAGGCCTAAGAGATTGCAATAGAAGCCTGTATATTACTAGGCTATTAGGACTATAGAAAATGTGTCGATGTATAAATTAAATAGGCACTAATTTTCAGTAACCAGGGTAGGATGAAGGGTATGATGGGTGGGTGGAATTAGCAAGCTAACATTTCTAGTACTGTAGTCCTATTTACTATTTCATTTTATCCATGCGTGGCCACGGAGACGCTGGCCTCACTAACCTCTGCTCCTCCTGTGTCGAGTCTCCCTCGCGCTGGACTCAGTTTCACTGAGCCTAACACTTACTACTAAATGGCATTACATCAGTGGGTTCAAACTGCTTATTGTGCGTAATTTGGACTGACACTGAGATGCATGTTGTTCGGTAACTGGTGTGGCGCTGGCACTATTCTCTTGATTTCCACTTCAACATTAGACCTTTCTTTTAAATTTCTTCCATGGTTCGGTGCATTCACCACCCGGTCACCATTTGCCATTCTGGGAAAAAAAATTCTCGCCCCCACCTCCACAATCAGCACCTCAACCTCACAAGTTTTTTTTTTGTCTGCAGCGGGATAACCCGTTGTGATTGGACAAAGAATTACGTCAGGATTTATCAAGGGGGTAAGCTTCGCTTCAGAACTCGAGCCATCATGGCGCCATTTTGTTGCTAACGGCCATCACCTCCTGTTAGCATTCCGCTGACCGCCATTTTTTTTTTACGTCACTTGACTGCGAATAACTTTACATCTGAAGCGTTTAAAGACTCTATTTGTCCGTTGTTTAGTTCCAAAGAAACACGACAATGTATAAAAGGCTTCATTACCTTGTACCTCACATTATGGCTCCGTAGCAGACGTTTTTGTAAAAATAAGCTAACGATTGTGTCATAACCAAGTGACTTACTGTCGCATAGTAGAGGAATTACCGTATAGTACAGGAGAAGCTCGCAGGCAGTTTCGACTTACATGAGATGTTTAGGTTTAATTACTAATGTTAACTAGCATGTTAGTGATCAATAATTAGCCTGTGCCCATGTTATCTCCTTACATACACCTACAGTCTCCGTATCTGTAAGATTGGGAATGATTGAGATTTCTCTTGGCACAGCTACCAGAAGACTTACAACTTTCAGACACGTTGCTCACGTCACATTCTCTCAGTTGGAGGCTGCGCAGTAAAGCTGGCCATCACCGGAAAAGTGTTTCTAATAGCCTTCACTGGTCTCCGTCCAGAGCAACGGGGTCTATTGGTCCATTATATACTGTCTATGGGATTTATAGACGGGTTTCCTGTTTACAAACATTACAGGGTGCGTGCGCATACCAGGGGCAGAAAGCAAGATTGGTGAGCTGGTCCGATAATGCAAATGCATTTTTGTCTCAGTGCACATAATGTCTTAATCACTTCATTTTGACATGGCATTTATATAACACATACTCTATGCTCTTACAAAGCTAACGTTTTTGACCGATTAAATTGTAATTTATTTTTTTTTGTAGCTTGCAGGCTACAGTATTTTCAAGGATGTAAGCCATAGTGATGATCATGCACAATTTATCTGGAGGGTGGCGGTAGTGCGCTAAATTAGTCCGCATCCGCCGTTAAACAAGCAACTGAAGAAGAAGAAGAAGAAGAAGAAGATTAAAATGTAATCAATGTTTGTGAGCTGGAGAGCTCTCTTATGAGAAGCAAACTATAGCTCTGTTTGCCATTTATTCCAATGGGGAAACATCGTGGCTAGACTTTCGACATACATAGCATATATTTACACTTTGAATTTCGTCATGGCATTTATATAACACATACTCTGTCTTACAAAGCTAACGTTTTTGACCGATTACAATTTAATCATTTTTTGTGAGCTGGAGAGGTCTCGTTATGAGATGCTAGCTAGCTATAACTCTGTTTGCCATTCATTTCAATGGGGAAACATCGCGGTTAGACTTTCGACATGCATTCCAGTGGCGTATTCCTTTTGTTTGTATATAACTGCTGACTCAAATAAAACATGATTTTAGTAGCATCGGTTTGTCGGTCTTTAATTTTGCAGTGTTACTGTGATATATATGTATAGCTATAATTATAATTTTAGGCTAATGTAATAGCCCGTGTTAGCAGCAGGGTTACTCCTGAGTGTACCCTTATGGTTGGTTTATGCCTTAAAATAATGGCCATGATTTCTGGGAAAACGTACGATATGTTTGTTTCAAAACATCACTGCAGTTTGATTGTTTTTAGCAGCAGAGGTTGATTGTGGGCGAGAGGGCGACAACACTGTCTTGGTTAGCTCGCCGAAGCTCTACTGCCACTGTCTCGGCAACGTTAGCTAATGTAGGCTAACTATAGCCAGTTAGCTTTGTATGTAACGTAACAAAAACCCACCCATCTCAGAGGAGCGAAGCTTAATATTTCATCCAATAAAGTTATGTACAAAATGAGCACTAACTCCACAGGTCTTATGTTGGCAACGTGGACGCAGATATAGTAAACTCCGAAGGTAGTCGTAATATGTACCTAGTAGGCTAGGCTAACGCTGTTGCGCTAACGTTAGCAAAACATCGGCGTAGCTTTAGCTAGCTGTCTAAACCCTAAACTTGTCTTGAGTCCGGATCTTTAACGGTCTATGGTCCGGACTAGAGTACCACAGCCCTGACAGGTAGATATCACTGAGCTGAACAACAACAAGCTGCAACTTTTCTGATTGATACAATGGGAGTCTGACTCTTGCATATGACCCCAATCTGCCCCTCTTATGGCTTGAAGCCATAACCTCTGCCAGTTTTTGGCAAAAGCATGCTTCCCCCTAGGTGTGTTAAACATCAGGCACCCATCACTGGCTCTGTTTGTACAATTAACTACGCAACAACTCCTTGGCATTTTGACTTACAATATGCCGCTACTACTACCTAGCTACACAAAAGCACAAAATTCGTCTTCTTTCTGCCCCCCGGTTGCGTGCGCAAGCAGTGATGACGTTGCCGAGAAACCCATGTATAGTCATTTCAATATTAATTTATGGGAGGAGGCAAAGCGGGGTCGATGGCTCGTTCACGTGCGCTCAATTTCACGTTGATTGTCATGTATAAAGGAAAGGTGTGCAGGACCTGGCGTACGCCCGGTTTTATACATGTGAATATTTTTGTGCATAGGTACTTTATTTAAGTTTTGGCCGTACGCCATCTTCTGGTATGAAAGCTGTGCAGTCTTTTATACGTGAGGCCCCAGGACTAGTCAAGACCGAGTTAAGAACAAGTCCAAAGAGGTTCAAGTCCAAGTCAAGACCAAATAACGTAGAAAGAAAGGGTCAAATTAGGCCACATTAATTACTTAAAATATTACTTATTACTTGTCCTGAATAATTCATAGTACAAAGTGCTCGCTGACATTGTGTCTGTGGCCAAAATGAAAATGACTGATACCTGATGATTGAGGTATATGATGCAGCCAGGTGTATACCAGGCGACCAATCTCGATGCCTTTTCTAGATGGATTTTGAATTAAATAATACCTGTTCTCTGAAGTGTTTTTTTTTTTTTAAAGATTACTTTTTTGCCATTTTAAGGCCTTTATTTGACAGGACAGCTTAGATTTGAAAGGGAAGAGAGAGGGCGAATGACATGCAACAAAGGGTTGCAGGCCGAAATTGAACCCGGAGCCGCTGCGGCAAGGACCGAGTCTTTGTACATGGGTCACACGCTCTACCAGGTGAGCTACCCAGGCACCCCAATGGTTTTGTTTTGAAAGAGGAAGTTACTTTAGAATAAAAGCAAATAGTGCTGGACTCGGTCGAGACCAACTAGAATATTCTAGTTACATAGTATACATAATAGATAATAACTAGACTCAAGTACTACAGCCCTGCCTGATGGTCACCCACTAATAGATTGTCACATTGGCTGCCCCTTGGCTGCACAGCACCAGATTAACAAAAGAGAGTTATTACTAAGCAGGACTCCTGCCAGTGGCAGGAATGAGAGGGTTTTGCAGAAGTATTTTTTTAGTAATAATGACAGCAAAAATACATGTATTTGGCATGTACTGAGGATATGAATGGATACCTGAAATTATGCCACATGCATAAGCTGATCATTTCAACGGTTTAAGCTAAAAATCAAGGTAAGGGAGGAGGGGACCTGTGGTAACTATAGGTGCAGCAATATAAAAAACATGAAGAATGGGTAAAGACTACTGTACATATTCCCATTCTTCATTATCTGACATTCCCTATAATATGCCCTGAAACTAAAAAACACACACAAACACACACACAACTCTGCAGAGGGAAGGTTAATCAATAGCTTCTAGAGAGAAGTTGGAAATGAAGTGTTCATTTCACTATAACTACGATAATGACCTAGTACCTCCACTTCTAGGTCCACAGGGATCTGTGTGCTTTTGTGATTGTGTTTTATATACACGTTTGCGTGTGTGCGCCTATGAAGAAAACAAATGATTACCCTCTTTTTCAGGGCAGTGAATTAAGAGCTGTTGCGTTCAATGCCTTTTTCTGCTTCACAAAGCACATCCACCACTCGGAACAGGAAAAAAAATATGGAAAGGTAGGATTGTAGATGAAAAATGAATGTGTAATGTAAGAAAAAGCAAAACAAAGCTCATTGCACTTTCATACCCAAACAGCTTGGATGAGGGCTCGCTATGTAGTTGGCCCTGCCACTGAACCACTGAGCATCTTCAGGGGTGATATAATGAGGGCAGTAGTGTGTGTGTGTGTGTGTGTGTGTGTGTGTGTGTGTGTGTGTGTGTGTGTGTGTGTGTGTGTGTGTGTGTGTGTATAGTGTATGTGTAGTGTGCGTGCACACTTATATAAACATATTGGTAGTTTTGGGCCTTAATATTCATGTACTTGTGTGGTGAATTCCAATGGATTAAAACAGTCTGTGCATTAGTCATGCAGGCATTACATATCACAGAAAACACAGAGATACTGTGAATGCCTGATAATGCTATGGTTGACAAACAGTTCCTTGCTACCTCCTGCATATATACACAAGGTGATTACTACAGAGTTCAATCTATAACCTAAATCGAGAATTAGGAAATGTCTACAGTTCAACAGGATTTAGGTTGTAAGTACAGGCTTCAACATCACTATCCAGTCCCATGACGACAAAAGTCTAGTTGTTTTTTGATGCCACACAAGTACCTCATTATCAGATTTGAGTGTGTTTATGCACAATTGACCAAGAAAACTGCACCGCTTCTTACGCAAATGCAAATGCAAATGCGACCAAAATTTGTAAGGGTGCGACTAAGATTTTTCCTAGGTCGCACCGGTGCACCTAACGTCCTCGCATCCGCTGCCTCTCCACGAACGAAGCGATGTCGTTTATATCGATATGGTTTAATGTTGCGTTACATGACCCATTCCTTCTGTAAAGCCGTGCCTGTGTTTGGATCTCTCCTCCGCGCAGCCCCGCCCCCATTCACTCACACACGGGCCGGCTCACCTGCAACATGGAGAGACGCAGCGCCGCCGGTCCACATGCTGACATTTGTCTACAGTTTTAATTGTTATTAACACAGCTGTATATTGTTAAGTATGAGAGGGAAACCTGTATTGGTACCAGTGTTTCCGCTGGTAACTATCTGGTATTGCGGCCGCCACGGTGAAAAACCCATAAGAAGTTATTGAATGGAACTAACTTTAGTTCGTTGAGTAATAGCGTGTGAGACGGAGCCTGCTGGACCTGGGCGAGAGAAGTGACCCATGGCCACATTATCATAGTTCATAAAAATGCAGCGCAGTGACTATACAGACAATTCATAGCCTACACAAGACGTGTGTAACGCCGCTGACCCGCATTCGACCCGTGCAGGACCCATTCATAATGAGTCAGTCGTCACTCTGTGAGTAGAATACGCTTCAGTCCATCGTACTCCCCCTCTCTCCCTATATGAGCTACTGGGCTATCCGGGTCTGTTATTGAAAACAAGTGAAGGAGCTTTCTCAGAGATATATATTTTTTAAATATATCCCAGGCTATTTATTTCAGACAATTTACCTGTGTTGCAGCTGTGTATTTTGAAATTGGGAAGGAAACCTTGTCTTTGCATTTTATTTTAATCACATCTGTTTTAATAAAAGAGCTTGTGAAAAGTGGCTTTGACTTAAAACTGAACATTTAGCCCATTTTGTAAAAAAAAATATAAATTAAAGATAGAGATATATATTGTGTATCGCCCTTCAGCCGAAAAATACAGAGATATGATTTTTAGTCCTGGACTAGTGGAAGATCTGATAAGAATCAGTGTGGAGGGGTATAGTATAATTGTGCTTCAAATAAAAAATAAAAAAAATTTACCAACTCCTTATTCTTTTTTAAAATAATTGACATAATATATATGAATGTATATGGAGTGTGATAAAAAGGTGACCTTGAAATTGTGGCGTTAATGGCGACGCGAGAAAAAATTTGGGTGCACCTAAATTTTGTGCTGGTGCACCTAAAAAGAGAAGGTGCACCAGTGCGACCAAGGCAAAAAGTTAGTTTGGAGCCCTGAAATATAAAACATAAAATAAATGTGTGGCGATGATTACAATCAATTCAAATGTACACAGACATTTTTTTTAATACAATTTGTATTCCAATTTTGAACCGTTGTTTGTACTCTAAATTATCTGGCATGTTGTTCACTAAAATGCCACTTACTAAGCCTGTATGGAGTAATGGGATAGCGCCTGCATTTCCATTTTTGATCCAAAGCGTTGTCATTTTTTGGAACGTGGCCAGCATCATTACCCAATGCCCCTCTTTCAACCTCCTACACTGCCTCCCATCTACTTTCACACACCATTTAGTCTACTTTCCATCACCTTATATTTTTTGAAAAGTAATATGCAAGTCAGACGGGTTGTTATAGAAACCTAGCCTTACAAAAAGGTTAAGAGCACAAGAGGTTGATCTAGATGAATAGTGAGTAACGAGTGGCCTTGCCAGTCTTGGGAATACCCCTATATATATATATATATATATATAATGTATGCAGGTTTGATTTCCATCTCTGTATAATTAACAGACCTCCTTTTATATGGGGTTATCTTCCTTGGGCTCTTAGAGAGGAATGTGCAGACAAGTAGAAACAGAAAGGATCATGGACAGACACAGACGCATACACACACACACACACACAAACACACACACGTGTAACTAACGTGCCGTGTATCCTGAGTGTAAAATATTTTCTAGATAGACCCATAATGAATTTTAATTTACATTTTTTGTCTAGTAATGTCTGATTTACCGACAGCCTAAGTTAAAGGTGCTCTAAGCGATGTTGGGTGACATTATTCTTGTTGACGTTCAAAGTATTTTCAAACAAAACGAGACTAGCTCGCCCCTCCCTCCTTCTCATCCCATCCCCTCCGCCTCCCTTCCGTGCTTCAGAGGACTAACCCTCCCCCCCCAAATCCTTCTTGTTGGCTATTGGCTGAACACTGGAACACGGTTTGTTATGTTTTTGTGGTACAAGTTGGCCACTTTGTTTTTGTTGGAGTTAGTGGAGCCTGGGCTGTCTACAGAGACCGCGTTTTTTTTACAGTGTGTTCAGCTCGCGGATAGTGAGGAGAGGTTTGCTGTATGTGACAAAAAACATTGTAGCCTAAAAAACACGTGACATCGCTTATAGTACCTTTAAGTAAATCAAGTACGTTTAGCTAGTTTATACCAAAACCTGTCACTAGTAACCACTGATACAATATAGTGCTGATTCATACAAGAGTTGGGCCTAAAGCTAAAAGAAGGAAAAAATAATACTGTCACAAAAACATACCAAATTTACAGAGTATCTAAGTAAATCAGAGTTCAAAAGAAGCTAAAATGCGTTATAGTGTAGCTGTTAGAGAAACATGTACGCCTCAAGCTTGCTAAAGGCTTTTGATGATGCCTTTCTGCATCTTTCTGGTAGAAAGACATTTTCAAAGGCATTAATAGCAGAGAGCTACAATAGCTTTCCCTTTGGCAATGGGAGGCAAAAAAACCACAGGCATATATCACATGTACACATGCATTTATATTCTACACTCAAATACACATATACATGTAAACCCACCATGGGAGCAAGTAATTAGTAGAAATAATTCAGTGAAGAAATCTCCTCTCATCTCTCTCTCGGATGTGTCAATACCCTGGGCCAATGGTATTTACATGTCGCTTGAGGGCACATTTGCTGTGTGGAAATAATTTTTGGGTGAGGCATACAACCCATAAATTAAACAACATATTTTAGATGTATTGTAATTTAATGGTCAACCCCTTTACAATTACTCACAAAGGAGACTAGAATCAAGCTCTGAGACTCTTTTCACTCCAAGGTATTAGTCCCACAACAACTGCTCAGCTGAATGCAGCAGGAGCAGGAAATGTTTTACCTGTCAAGACCCGTTTCTTTGCAAGACTTGCTTGAAATCAACATATGACTTTATCTTCTACAATGCCAACTCACATTAACATTCAGGGAACAGTCCCAGATTGAAGTGGCAGATTTTGTGTAGAAAATGTTCTTTAGTGGAATCAATTCTAAGCCCACAAAGGCTTAGAGGGAGAAATAGAGGAAGAGAAAGAGCGAGAGGAGGATCAGTGATGACAAACAGGAAGAAGAAAGCAACAGAAAAAATCAATCAAGTGGCATTTCCCCAAAACTAGCCATGTTTGCCCACTATAATGTGATTAAGAAGTGGTTTTAAAAGAAATACATAATTTAATGATAATACGCTTCCCTTGGGCAAATAACATTAATGAATTTAGGGATGACCAGACAGTACAAACAGTAATTTCAGTAATTGCATTACATAATATTCAAGTCATTTCAGATTGTTTAGGTATAATAGTTTCAGATCAGTTCAGTGCTATGCAGGGCTGTGATGAAAACTAATGCATCTAGTAAATTTTATGCTGGTGTAATCCTCACAGCCCCTTTGGGAAAACACAGACCCCCAACTGACACTCATATACACAGACTAAATGTTGAGGCAGTTGTTAATCTTGTAAACATCCTTTCACTGATCTCTCATTAATTCAGCCCAGAGGATGACAGGGGGAGAGAAAGAGACAGAGAGAGAGAGAGAGAGGGAGAGAGCGAGAGAGAAGCATGCATTTGAATTTGAGTCAATTAACCATCAGTCTAAAGGTAGATCTTTCCTCTCTTTTACCAATATGCTAATGTAAATTATGCTAATCTTTTCTCTCAAAGGTTGCTGTTGGAACACATTACAAGGCAGGGGCCTTATATCTGCATTTTATAATTGTTATTTAAAATACTGTGTGTCCATGTGTTTCTGACTTCTTTGTGTAAGCAAGTAAACAGATACACAGATATACATGAATGAGAAGACATGTAGGACCTCAAGCCAGCCTTTGATTAAAAGGAAAATCATTAAAGGAATAGCTCACAATTTTTGACATAACTCACTAACTGGCAGTAATATCCTTGCAAAGACAATAACTGTGGCAGTCATGTTGGACGACTTGCTAGGTCACAATAACTACACACAAAATTGTGTAGTGGGTGCAGAGGCATAATGAAACAACCCACTGGCTGTGAATTGTACAAAACTGAAAGTTAAAATAATATTTGCCAGTGACAAAAACTGGCACTTTTTTTTGCATTGTATTGCTTCTTGTACTTGAATCCAGTGTAAAGGCATCGGGGTTTGATGCTGGACTCATGGGGTTGCATTTGCAGGCCAGTCTGGCAGAGAGAACACTCAAATCAGAATAGACACTGAGACAGATGGTGATTTTACACCAGCATGGGAAAGGAAATGGCTCTTTAACATCAAACCTCAGCACATTACTTTGAAACCAGCTGGCCAGACACAAAAAGGAATCGTGAGTCTGGGGAAGCAGCCAGACTCTTAAGCAGATTCCTAGGAGAAATGGCAAACCAGGTAAGAGGGAAAGCAGCACTACCATACTACTTTCTAAGATGTCTGCATAATTATGATTTAATTTGAATGTTTTGGAATATAGTGTCTAAGACTAGGGCTGGGCGATAAATCGATTTTATTGATTAACTCGAATGTGTAGTTAACGTTGATTTGTTAAAATGAAAATCTCCTCTGGGCTCCCGTAGTTCCGAACGGGCTCAGCCCTCCCCCTGCGCGTTTTCCATAGAGATACACAAACAACATGGCAGCGACAGGGACTAACATTAGTTCTTTTCTTTACTAGTCGTTTTATTACTTACTTAACCGTAATCTCCGCCAAAATGACCGGAATGACCGAAATGCCACTGATACGGCGAGCTGTGACGGAGGTCTGTAGCGGCTTAAACAATTAGCAATCGCCGCTCTGTAGCATGGAGCTCTTCTTCGACGTTTTTTTTACTGCTAGTTACTACAAAGGAGCTTGCTACAGGTATGCTACATTCATGCGTTTCGTTATTTTTTTTTTTTTTAAACGCTATTTAAAATACGTTCTTCTGCATTTCCTTTCCCTGCTCTCCTCCGTCTCTCTGTCACTTGTGTCTCGCTCACATACACACACACACACACACAGCTCCTCCCACCGTGCGGTGTTGGGTTTTTTTAAGCCCCCAAATGTCACCTTCCAGGTACCGTGGCAATGGTTATGTTTAAGGTTAAGGTGAAGGTTAGTGCCTGTAAGGCGATGTTGGAGGCTAAAAACACCATCAATCCCACTGTGCACACAGCGTCTGTCTCCATCAAGGAGACAAGACAGCTGGCGAAATTCACAAGTTCACGAAAGGTTGGTATCTATCTCGTGAACACCTTTACACAATCACACATTCACAATCACTGACCCGACTCTTAGCAAACAAGCAATTGGGCCTGCTTTAGAAAGTTAACTAGTCGCAAGTTTGCGGTAAAATGCAGTTGGGTTGTCGAGGTCAAAACACTATATGTGGCAGCTGTGTATCAAATAAACATATTATAAATAATGTTATGTCATTTTTTACTCTTACACTGAAAGTTTGCTGTTTCAATCCAGATGAGTATTGAAAAGTATTTTCCGCGTCTGAAAAAGGCACGTGTTGAGGATGAGGACCAGCCTGAACCGGAGGTATCAGTCTGAAACAGAGCTCAACAGTGTAATTAGTTATGTTATTAATTTGTTTTACAATATTTTCAGGCTTCAACCAGTGGAAGACAGGGGAGAGAAAGAGATTCTTTAGGCATTGAAGTAGGAGATGAGGACAGCATCCAACTGCGTGCGTCTCTCTCTCTCTCTCTCTCTCTCTCTGTCTGTCTCTCTCTCTCTCTCTCTCTCTCTCTCTCTCTCTTCCCCACCCCCCGTTGACATGGGGCGACACCCACCCACCGCCACAAGTTGCTTCCTAATCTGTGGGAAACACTGAATATATAGCATAATTATATATTATATATAATTTTTCAGGGTGGGGGGCACCAAAAAAAACAATCAAACCAATTTATATTTCCACACAATTGGCATGAATAATCATAATGGTATACATGCCCCACGTGTGTGCGTGTGTGTATGAGTCAAAACAAAATAAAGTTAAAACTTGTTTTGAACAATTTATTTTTCATCTGCGGATTGATTTTAAGTAGGGATCGATTTAAATCTTAAATCAGATTTTTTGTGAAAAAATCTGGGATTTGTTTGTTTTTTAGGCCATATTGCCAAGCCCTAACAAAGACAAAGATCGAAGACAACCTCACAGAAGAAGAGAGTAAGTGTTAAACCCTTATTTTAAATGGGTATTAATCAATGTATCTAATTCTTAACTTAAAACTAAGCCTGTAAAAACAAGAAAGGAAATAACTGCCAGTCCATTTAAATACTACTATTAGCCTTCTTCTTTCTGTCAATCTCTACTCTGTATCTGCATAGGCCTTTTACATTACATTACATCTCATCTGCCCTTGTACTTGCTATCTCCTCACTCTCTGCATCGAGCAACTGAAGTAACTTTGCATAATTATTAAATGCAAATGTCAGCCGATAGTTGGAAGCGCTGAGTGCTGATGGTGAGTCTGATAAAGATAGCAATGTCCTGGTTGATGCCTTGGGGCATTGGCTGTCACAGTAAATGCTGATGTGTTTCAAAACATGCCCTTTCTCTGTTTAAGATGCAGAATTCCAAATAAAGTATATTATTATGATGATGAATATTAATCAAAACACATTTTCTGAAACATCTTATCTTATCGTTGTTGTAGTGCATTTTCCGTTCCGGCTGCGTTCCGGTTTTGTTTAGTCCTCCACCACGCACACGTCTTGCTGCCCAACTCGCAGATTTTATTGTCTCTACAAGTACTTTACAGAACAATCACATGTTTATTAAACTAGTATCTACTTTCCACTCCAACCACTACTAAAGTTAAACTCCATGTCTTTTCTGGTGTTGTCCTCATAAAAAGGATCTGTGATGTCATATTATCTTTTTCCACCTCCAAGATGAATCTCTCGGCGTCCGTGGTGTTGTAGAGGAGACGTATACGATATATTGGGTGGGGGGGTGTTTTGGTAAACTGACTGGATTCTCTCACTGTTCACTTCCTGCCTTGCTGTCTGAACGCCCCGCGGCTCACGGGAAAATAGACCTGCCGCGTATCTTCAGCGGAGCGGAGAGCCGCTTCACGCACACTTCTGGGACGTGCCATGACGCTGCTGGTGGAATATCAAGCATTCCGGTTAAGTTGGAAAAGTTTAAAGAAATTCTGATTTCATACTTTTTTTGAACGTATGAGTTAATGTCAACAATTGTGAGTACTGGAGAGCATATTAGGACTTTAGAAATATAGCCAACATAATTGAAATGGAAAGAATAATTAACTACTCAATATTAATTACAGTAATTCTTAAAAGCCATTCTGTTACCACTGATGTACCATGACATAACTTTGGTTAAGCATTTATTTTTTTACTTCCACACAACTGCATTAGATTGACAAAATTTTTCAAACATCAGTTACATAGTTATTGTGTGTACATTCTAATTTCCTATGACTAATAATAATTTAAGGTAAGTGGTTGTTCATCAACAACCATATATTCCACTTTACATCTGATCCCCATAAAGCCAACACTGAATACTCTGGAACGTTATGGCCGTCAACTAAGGCTGGGATACCCGACCCGAGCCCGACGAGTCCCGACGAGTCCCAACGGTACCCAACGGGCCGGGCCGGGTTCGGACGGATATTTAGAAATGATGGACGGGTTCGGGCCGGGTTCGGGCCGGGTTCGGGCGGGGTTCGGGCCGGGTTCGGGCCGGGTTCGGGCCGGGCTCGGGACGGTCACATCAGCGCGGTAGCCTAAGGCATTGGACATTTAAAATTTTAAACAGCTTATTATGTAATGGGCCTGTTTCACTTGATGCAAATGTTAATTTTTGTGATTAAAATAAATTTAAAATATTAACCTAACAGAAACACGTGCATATCAGGCAGACTGCATGATTTGAGCGCTCAGAGAGCAACGATGGAAGATGTTAAAAAGAAGTTGGCCTCAGAAGATTTTAAAACCACCGAAAATGAAGGAAAGTCTACTGTGTGGAAGTATGTCCACATAGTTTTCTAGGCATATGTTAATTTTATTTCAATTATATGATTGGGCCTCTTGTGTGCTGTGCGCCTGTGTTAACGTGCGCTTGTTGCCCCGTCGGTTGACATTTCTGAGTGTCTTCCTTACAGTTGCTTAAAAAAAGCTTTCCACACAAACACACGTAGTCTACATGTGTCATTAGTATGAGAAAAAATGAGATTTTAACGGTGTCGGGCCGGGCTCGGACAGAAATCTCTTGATGCCTGTCGGGCTCGGGCCGGGCTCGGTCACGGCTCTGTCGGACGCGGGCCGGGCTCGGACAGAAAAATTCAGCCCGATCCCACCCCTACCGTCAACTACTAATAAAAGGTCACAGGCATGTCTAGGCAGGAAACGTGACTAAAAAGGATTAGGTCAGTCAAGATACAAACTTCCCTTTGAAATACAAATGAATCAGATAAGACAATGAACACTTCTTGGCAAGCAGTATGATCAAAATCCCCCCTAAAGACATTCAATAGCGAGATGTCAACATTGCTATATTATTGCCGCCATGGATGTCTATCAAATGAATATCTGTTGATATGAACTTTCAAGTTCAAAGTGACAAACTTGTTGTCGCAGACAGAGCAAACAGACTTATTGAGAAAGGCACAACACTTGCTTCTCATTGCCTCACTAATGCAATAGTGCCCGTCAATACATTTCTACAGAGAATACTACTGGTGTGTGTGGCAATCATGTTTTACTGAAGGTGTTGGAACATTAGGATAGTGTGGGACAAATGAAATGTGTGAATGTGTGGTGAGGTGAGTTTGAGGAAAGATTGCACAGTGATCACGACAAAGATCACGTGATGTGTCCATGGTCTTTTTTTTAAATCAGTCTCTAGTTAATTTTCTTTGGAGTATTTTCTATTAGGGGTGCACGATATTGAAAAAAATTTGATATTGCGATATCGATAATGAGTATTTCGATATCGATATTAATTTAGATATTTTTAAACATATGTAAAATTAACAAAGTTATGGGAAAACGCATCAAAAATAGATTTCATATTTCCCAGTGCTAAAACGATACATTTAAAATGTTGCCTGAACTGAAAGAATGATAACAATATCTTATTTCACCAGTAAATTCCTGTTAACGACACAAAAAAAAAAAAAACACTGGCTGGGAAAAGGGTATTTTACAATTACTTTGAATGCAGCACGAGGTTGGCGAGGCCAAACCTTATATATATATATATATATATATATATATATATATGTCAATGGGCCAAACACTGTATGGGAAAGCGTATTTTAGAATTTCTTTGAATGCAGCACGAGGCTGGCGAGGCTCAGTCTGTTCTGTTTTTCAGACAACGGCAGCTACAGTCTGGTGTTACAGTTCTCTCAAGTGAAATACAGACACACTCTTCACCGTTTAGCTGTCAGCATTTTAACCTCATTTTTTACTCGGTTAAAATGCTCGGTTAGCTGCTAGCTAACGGTAGGCTAACGTTACCTGCTGTCAGGTGTAGCGCTAACTAGCTAACGCTAATGCCAAGTGTTTGTTAACTAGCCTCCCGTGCGGCGATGTTTCAGTTGAGTTCCCCTTAACGTCCGTTTTCGGATCATCAGAGAGAAGCGCAGGCATTTAAGTGGCACCTAAATAAGGCGCTCCACGCAGCTGATGTTTGTTTATAGTTCTCCGCTGGTGTGTGCGTCGAGCCAGCCGGTGTGTGTGTGGTAGAGCGAGGAAGAAGTGAGAGAGTGAAGGCGTTTTTCTTCGGAGTGAGTAGCGACTCTAACGTTATAGTGAGAGAACTAAAGTGTCTCCCCTGTTCTTTCTGAACACGGTGGGAAATCTGGAGCAAGAGAAGTTAACCCTCTCCTTTATTTCATGTTGTTTATGGAGAAGGAGAACCAGGAAATGAGTCGGGGAATCGCAACGCTACCAAGTGATGTGTATTTTTCGAGAGGTGCATCAAAGAGTGTAGACGTAACAAGAGGCTAAACTCAAAAGAACGTTGTGCTGCAGCTTACAAAGGAAGAGTCTATTGAGTGCAGCTCCGCCATCTTGGACTGAATGCAACACAATGTTCTATTGAGTTTCTCCTCTTGTTGCTTCTATACTCTTTGGTTATATGTCGGGCGGGATGCAACATAAACAAAATATCGCGTACTTATCGCGAGACTTCCGGTATATCACACATATCACACATAGCTAATGAACAATTCCAGATACATTTTGCAATGTGCATCTCAGATCACATATTCACTGACTAAGACCACTACTACTGTCATTACTAAACATTGTGCCAAAATATGAACAGTAATGTTGCCTTCAACGGGCTTATTTGCTAGCTAACCCCCACTAAGGAATAATCCAGCACATAGATGGTACCTTAAAACAACGTTACGTGAAACAGGTGATTTAACGTCACCGCTCTTTTTACACACAGTTTAGCAACAAAACCAAATGCTGAGAAAATCATTAGTACGTTATTTTCATGTTGGTTTGGAGCAGTATGCATCCCCACTAACCTGGAAAAAGTTTCAAACAGTAACGTTAATACAGCGTGTCGGGGGAGTCAGAGGCAGAGGGACTGCAGCGTTCGCTAACGTTAGCTTCTTGTCTCATTTGGAGTCTGATAAACAGTAAATTCATCAAAGTCATTGCCCATAAAGCTATTTTTCAAGCTACTGTGGCTGTCATATTTCACAGGACCAGCGTGAGCAGACAGCTCTGAAGAGTCGTGTAAATAATAAATAGTGGAAACACTGGTATGCTGCTTTTATTTACTCGCCAACGTAGCTGGTAGGTAGAGCAAATTCACCTGCCACTGAACAAAATCACCCGCATTTGGCAGGTGCTAATTTCCATCCCTGCATAAATACCACAAGGATATTATGCTAGACTTTTTTTTTTAAACCATGTTATTGCAAAAAAATATAAAATATAATCAGAAATGTCAAAACAGCTGCTTTATAGCGATTTTAAACACAGGTGCAGTAATATTTACTTTTTCTTGTATTTTTTTCAATTTAACTTTATTTTGTTTAACTTCCAACTTGGTGACTTTCCTACAAAATATGCCAACCTTTCAGACCCCTTTAGTCAATCAATTTCAGAATAGAGCCTGGTACCAAACCACATCCACTTTTTAGTTTAACTACATTTCTGCACTCACTCTCTACTGTAGCTCACCGCTTCACTTTACCTTACTGTATAAATCCTGCATGTTTTACAAGTGGCAGAGCCATGTTTAATCGACCAACCAGCACTGTGTCTAAAACATGAATGAGCTGCAAGAAAGTAATTCAATGTAACCAACAGCAAATCTAATACAAAATAATTAGATGGTGATTATGATCCAAAGATTTCTCCATCATTGGCTTAATCACATGGTTTTCAGAGCATGTCTTCGCCACATTACACTAAAAAGGTAACCCAGCACACTGATGAAAGCATCTAATCACAACACCAAAGATCAACAAAATCCTTTTTTAGAGACACATACCATGAGCTGTGGTCAGTCCTGCTTCCTGAAGGGATAGGCAGGGAACTCAGAGGTCTGTCCAGAGTTAATGAACAGAAAAACCAAACCTGTCAATGTGTACGGTCTACTGTGGAAAGGAAGGATCTGGAGGCAGACACACAACAGTGAGAAGTAACAGGGAGGTAATAGGATCACAGCTGTCCATCTGGCCTCATCCCAACACACGCCAAAGGCTATAAATAAACCCTCAATAGCTGATTCTGTTGATTGACTAATTCCATCCCTACTCAGAGACAATTTGGTGTGTTAATGCAACCAAAGGAAAACTAATGGATATGGGTTGTTTTAAGTGTTTTTGGAGATATTTCAAACCCATTTAACTTGATAATATGGGAAGGAAAACCACAACAACTATAATTTTTTATTTCTTTTGGGGGCTTTTCCTTCTATTATTAAGTGACAGTAGATAGACTTGAAGGGGGACAGAGATGGGGGATGACACGCAGCAAAGGGCTGCAGGTCGGATTCGAACCCACACTGCTGCAGGACTCAGCCAACATGGGGCGAACGCTCTTACTGGGTGAGATAGAGGCCGCCCCTATATACAATATATAAATATGCAATTTACTACTTTATACTGCCAAGTGATTCAACACAACAGTGACTGTGTTTTTTTAAGGGGGCACCTCTTTCCTAAAATGAGTCAAACTTGATCAATAAAACTTAAAACAACTTCTCAGAGGAAGGGCACGCAAATAGGAATGGACTGAAGGGACCTCAAGCAAAGAAGGGAATATCAGCACTGCTTTTTCAAAATACTCAAAGATAAGCAAGAACTAAACGAAGAGGAAAATGTGACTTATTATTTTGAACTTTTGAATTGTATGGGTAAGAACTAACATGTTGTGCTGTAGGTCCAACATTAATATTACTGCAAACAAATCAAAGTATATGACAACTGGGCCATCACCGTCACAACTGAGCAATCTCCATCTGCTGATATCTGTATGTAAGATGCTGTTGAAAGCCCCAGAAGGCTAATAAATGGAGCATGTATATTTGGACTTTATTCTCTTGATTCTCCACATTGTAATTTTACTATTGTTGTGATTGTTGTCTACTCGGTGTATTTGAAATCTAAGAGGGACCCCTCCTCGGTTGTTTACAGAGGATCCTACCTTTTTTCTCCTGCTAAAGGATTTCTTGTGAAGTTTTTCTTTATACATATTGAGGTTCAAAGCCTAGTGTTTTGTATGTTGTACAGATTGTTGGTGATGTTTGCCACTAAAAGTAGCCAAGTGATTGCTAGACTGGGAATAGCTACTCAATAATCACCAGACTGCTTCTAATGGGGGGCAGTAAGAGATGTTGTTTGGGCATCAACAACTAGTGGTAATTTACTAGTGATTTTTTTTAAAACTGGCTTGACTTAACCTTGAGTTAAGATTAGTTTACCTTTGTGTACACTTTTAAACTCAAAATATATTTTTTTCCTAAACTTAAATGGACAGCTCTCACTAAAATCATTCAAACAGCTGTCCTAAGCACACAAAATAAACACTAAAATTAAAAAGGAAAAGGGAGCATTGCATTTTCAATTGCAAGGAACACGAGCAATCTCCATCATAACAATATACAGTATAGCTTCTGGTGAACAGCAGCTGTATAATCTGTAGAAATCAGTATGTTTTCAGATACACGTCCTGCTCATGTTCATCGGTTATTATAGTGTTCATACAAAAAAAACTCGACTTGTACCTGCCCCATGTATGTCTCGCCTCCCTGTCATCTCTGCCACACACAGATAAACACTCCTCTTACGGCACGCACACAGTGACTAGATTCAAATCAAATTAATGATTAAGCAAGTAACAGTCAATGATCCCTTGGGTCAATCACTTGTTTGACTTCTATGAGAGAGACAAGACAGGTTGAGACACAATGAGACAGGGAGCGAGTACTGCTGTGAGAGGCAGTTGATCTTCAATGCCGCCAGAGTCTTTGGTGTATGTCAAAAGCCAATGCACTCCATAGGAATACGATAACGAGGGCTGCGCACAGAGGGAATGCCAAATGAGATATCAAACACAGAGGAGAGCTCAAAAACAGAGCACAGCGCTGAACCATTATAGATGGAAAGACTGCCTACCTACATTGTACTTTAATACTCGTCTCTTACTCATCTGAGTTGTGACAACACAAAAGGTGGCACAGGACATAACATCTGGATGCCATGCCGTGACATCAGGGTATTTTCTGCAATCGTCCTATGGCGATGGGTCCTTAGGTGAAGTGTGTTGTCTAAAGATCCCATTAAAACTCTTTAACCTTGGGATTAAATATACACTCCCTGATTCTGTTATAGTGATTGATAGTGCCATCAAATTTCCTCCCAGCACACATTTTTTTGTCTTGAAACTCAACAGTGAACTATATCCAATGTATCAATACTTAACATTGACATTACTTTACTGTATATGGCAACATACCAGGAAAAAAGACGTCTACCAAAGAAAATTATAAACTTATGAATTGTGTCAACAATGCAATACATATTAGTCCAGGGCAGAGTTTGTAACACTCTCAACTCTGTATCTAATTTAACAGAATTGGTAGAGAAAATAATCAAAGCTAATATTAGGCATCTACAAAATGTTGTGGAGTGAGATTTGATGAAAACAAACATACAAGAGGGCTGAAAACTGTTGGATGTACTCACTTATTTGGAAGAGTAGGCTACTACTTTGATGGACTGAAGAGATTTGGGGAAAGTGTATTCCCAACAGGCTTCATGATGTCTGCAGCTGGTTTGCATACTTGCATCCTGAGCTGAATGCGATGTAAAACATCTGAGGAAATCTCGACCCTACACCATGTAAACAGAATCAGCCGGTCAAAAAACAGTTGCCATTAAATGAAACAAACCTCCTAATATGTTGATTAAAAACTATTACTGATGGAAAAGTAGATTAATGTTGAATGGCTTATACAATTCATGCAAATTCAATCAATCTCCGTGAATTCAGTGCGACTCACAATTTTGTCCAATCACCGTAACTCTGCCGCAAATTTGACTAATAACCTGAGCTTCGCGCGACTTCCAGTCACAGCAGTCCCCTGTGCCAGACTTTTGTATCAGTATCTGACGCTGAGAGCTTCTGACCAAGCGTCAGTATTTGAAGAACGGGATGACGTAACACACGTTTGTCACCAAATTCATTGCCTTGTTTCTGGTATGAAGATGAGACGTGTGTGACTCAAACATCTCACATTTACCAACAAAACGTACAGCAAAAGAATGTGCAAAACAATTGAGAACCACTGCCCTAGCCTACGTTATACTACAATGTGATGCAGCGTTAGGACTGTTCTCTCACTTTGACATGTCATAGCAGAAAAACCACAGGTGAGCTATGCTATGGTCCTGATCTGTTAATCTGTCAGTTGGCCAGTGAGCCAGCATGCACAATACTAGGACCATTGCTATGTTACACCTAAATGGAATGCAACCATTCATGTTATTAATTACACCTGTGTTTGACATCACAGAATGTCCGCTGCACAGGTGTAACGTTGTAATGTTACTGCATTAACCTAAGCCAGCTAACTGTATTATTAGCTGCCCTTTCGTATGGTAACGTTATACACTGCAATTACAAATACGTTATAAATATGACGTTAACTTAATAGTGATGTTATGTGACCAATGTTTTTTTTTCTCTCTTAATTTACAAAACGCATATAACGTTAAATGGTTTAAATAAACACCGAGAGCATGTTTATCGCCTTTAAGTTAGCGTTAACCTTAGGTCAAATGTTAGTTTCATGTAGCTAGTTATTAACGGTTATCGCTAGCTGTTTTGCTAGTTAGTTGGTCTGTTCTTGCTAACCCACAGGAGCAGGTCCTGCGGGTTATATCAACAAACGTTTTCGGACAAACAAGGTTAGCTTGCCTGTGAAAATTGCAAACAGAGACTAGCTTTACCTGAAAAGTCACGTAGAAGTGGCCAGTGGCGGTGGACTATCTTAAAAACCACTCAGAGATGAATGAGGTGAGCTAGCTAAAGTTACTTGGTCAACCACAGACTGACGTCAAAGTAAAAGCATTCTAGGTCATTTTTACTGAAACCATCAATTATCGATGGATGAGACCCTTTTTATTTTGAAAACACATTGCTCTGCGGCCGCATACAACATATGGCCATAGTGTGTGGATACCTAGTGATCACATCTATTCAGCGTGATCACCATATCATATTTTTTGTATAGTCTACTTTTGTGCCGGGTGTTATTTCATTATTAGGGTTAGGCCGTTTGATTGTAATTAATATATAAATAGTATTGTATGGTACAACATACTCTAGCCTATGTTTAACAATAGTGTGCCTTCAACTTTATGGCAAAACTTTGGCAAAGGCCCTTTTCTGCCCCTGTGAACAAAGCAAGGCCTGAAAAGAAATAAGTTTGACCTGCACAGAGCCCTGACATGAAAGCCGAACACCTTTGGGATGATTTGAAAAAAAAAAACAGCTCTGTGCCAGGCCTTTTCTATTCCAAAACCTTGCAGAAAAACTTTACAGTCAAGTGGATGTTGTTTTAAAAGTTCTAGCTGTAATTTTATTTAATCTGTTTGCAATTGCCTAAATTACAAATTGTTTTTTTTTATCACTTTGGTACTATTATCACAACTATGTGGTACAATTTCACAATTTTAACTCCAAATCACTCTTATCACACTTGTAACACATTCTTTTTTTCAAAACTTGCCATTGTGCATTCATTTGGATTGTTAACATCTGTCACCACACAACCATTGATATGAAATATAAGTTTTTGTGAAATGTCATGAGGACATATGGTTTAATCACCAAAATGCCTCAGCATTCAGTTTTTGCTGTGGTAAAAGGTAATTTGCTCTAAGAGACTAATAAATATGATCTACATCTTAAGAAGTGACATAACTGCCTGTATACAGTACACCCAACAGCCCAACTCATTTATCTCCTTTTCCTTCAACTTTCTGTCAGATGAAAGAGACTAATTTAGAAAAACACAAATGTTATAGCCCCTTAAGAATATTCCTGAATGCATTGTTCTGTATCACGTTGAGTGCTAGAGGGGAAAACAGAAAAAGCCAAAGTGTTTACAGCATTAGTGAAAAAAAAGAAGGGAAGGGTTTGAAAATTCGTCAGGTCCTACATTCAAGCGCTGTCAACCTGTCTTTATGAAAAATGAGTTGTGATGCTTCTGAAGTTGCAAATCATGGGCTACTGTATATTAATGTGTTTGTGTGTGTGAATGTGAAAGTGTGCATGTAAGACTCTTTGTTTGTGTGCGTGCGTGTGTTCGTGCATGCGTGCGTGCGTGAGTGTTTGCCAGTCAGAGTTGAGAGCAACAAACTAAAACAAGGGAACACATGCTGGGCAGAGGAGGCATTTTTGCATTTTAAGTTGATGCCAAAGTCAGCAAGTCCCAGGTGCCACCTGTGTATAATTTTGTATATCTATGCATTTTAAAAGACATTTCAAAAACAAGGAAGAGGACACTCTGCAAATGATAACAGCAACCATCTATTATGTTCACATGCTTTCAATGTTGGAGTCACACACACAAAGAAAACTATTCATCTGAATAGCTCTAATCATCTATATTAGCCAGGAATTATATATCCCACCTGAAATTCCAGATATGGCAATTATTTTACAATAATAATGTGTTATTACTGTGCCATCAAAGTCCTCCTGTCATGAACCAGTACAATGAACTTACAAGCAGCGAGAAGTATGTTATTGATATCATCAACAACAACACCCTGTACAAAACAACGCACCCTGGCCTACACACCCAGAAGAAAAGGCTGATGCCATTCCCTTACTTCCTGCCTACCAGAGCAGAACAATCAGCACAACTGACCTTGACTAAGAGATATGGACGGAGGGTTATTGGAGGGTCACATATAAAGGATGGGCTTGATTTTACCTTTGATTATAATTCTCCTTGGGTCTGAAGGAAGCCTGTAATGAGGGGGTCTGTGAGAGAATATGATGCAGTTTAAACGCTATAATGACAACGCACACAATGCCCTCTCAAATGGCTCGTGGCTATTGAAATGATTGAAATGCACTCTGTGTCATATATTAGCGTATCATGCCTTTTACTGCTAAGTTGAACTCTGGCTCTAAAGCAGCAGAGGGGAGAGGTTGGCTCACAGAGTGGATAGCTGCGTACCAGTGGGTCAGTATATGGAGACAGATGGCTGTGTGGCCCCACTGTTAGCCTTGGCAGCAGAACCTCAACAATAGATCTGTGATGTGGCAAACTGGTCCTTTGCTGCCTGCTAAGACACATGGGAACACTAACACA
Source organism: Perca flavescens (assembly GCF_004354835.1). Lineage (NCBI taxonomy): Eukaryota > Metazoa > Chordata > Actinopteri > Perciformes > Percidae > Perca > Perca flavescens. The sequence continues at coordinate 26,449,472 of NC_041338.1, forward strand.
AATACACATACAAACCCTCCTCTGTGCCGCCTTGGCAGGAGCAACCCTCTGAGCAGTCCCACAGTCCACCTCCACCCCACCCCTCTTCTCCTTTTTCTCTCTTCTCCTCTGTCCTTTCTCTGCCTCCATCTCTCAAGATCTCTGCTGGACTGTTGCCCAGCAAGCAGTGGAAAAGCCATTTTACAGCAATAGTAAAAGAGAGAAAAGTAGCGGAGGCAGTATGAGGAGGAGGTTAGGTGGCTGCAGCAAAACAGTCCTAAGAGGGACATGTGTAAATAAAATTCTGAAAACACACCCTATAGAGTAACATGGATGGAGTAAGAAGAAGGGACTAAATCAAAACCTGGCAACCCAAAAAAATCAATTATCCTACATTATATGAGTTGAGACAACAGAACATCTGGCATTATTAATGGACTGCATTTTGGAAATAGTTTTGTCACTTTCTGCGGAGTACATTATGGCTCAAAAAATGTTAAACAATTATGCTAAGACATCATGAGTTTTTTTTTTTATAACAGACCCACACACATGCCTGTTTCAAGAAGGTTTAACAGTTAATCAAAAGCTGAGAAAACCTCCATCTTTCCAATTAGAGGGATTTCCAGAGTTGACTCAGCAAAGTAGTCCAGGTAAGTATAAGCACTCCTAATTCTTTAGTTGAAGAGTGAGTTTAACAACACAGGATAAATAACCCCTGCTAACTTTAAAATACAAGCTACAATTCCTATGATCATAATTGTTACAATATTTGAAGTATATTAACATTCAGACTTAAAGGTCATTGTTTCTTAGGCAATCGTTAGCGTAAGCATAATTTATGTATAACTGACAAACATTTCAGCAAACTTTGTCATTGCATCGGTGTGATAACAGGTTTCAGTCTTGTATGTTTTAATGGAAAGGGTAGTACTCTTTCATTACCATCTGGATTATAGACTGTGCCTTAACCTCTATTTGTACACTGTCAAATAATAAAAGTTTTTAGGACATTTAAACTGAGGTACTCCAGCTGTGATGTACATTTATAGCAGATTTACATCAGGATTATTGAAGATTATACTCTCTCCTTGACTTGTTGTGTCAATAAAATGGGATCATTGTTATTGATGTGCGAGCACATATGTACTGAGAAGGTTGCGGCTAGGGATGAGTGTCTATACTAAAGATATTGATCAGCTGTTGCCAGACTCAATAGAAACAAGTATCTGCAAGTTAACAAGACACAATAAACAGGGGAAACATAGTATCACACAACATCCTCTCTCTGTGAAGTTTATATTCCACACACAGCCGCTGAAGAGACAACTAGAGAGAAAGAATTAATGAATAGAGAAAATGACAGAGAGGGTAAACAGACACCAGCATGCAGATGAGCAAGAGAAGGGTGGAGAGTGAGCGAGAGAGAGAGAGAGAGAGAGATGACTCTGTTTGACATCTGGCAGGGGAAGATTGATTAAGTGTTTGTGAAAACAGATAATGGAAAGGAAACACAGAAATAAAAAGACAGATAAAATGTTTGCCAGGCCGATAGGGCTCTGGATATGTGGTTGTGGATGGTGATAAAAGTTTGATAAATATAAAAAAGGGTTACACAATGTGAGAAAATAACATAAGGCTTGAGAAATGAGAGAATAAGAGAGTGCACAGTAAAAGAGGAAGTGAGGGTTTTGGGGGGGAAAGCATTACGAACCAAATGACTCTCTGAAATCTCCTGGCTTTCCACTTTCCTGGTGTCTTCGCCTGTTAATCCATCATCAACTGTTCCCACATCCCTGCTGCCAGGCTGCCTGGACTGTGTGTAGTTCTGGGTGAATTAACAACCTGATAAATGAAGGTCAGAACTAGACAAAGTGCCCACTCCCAAAACTGTTGCTGTGGGGCCACGGGGGCCAGGTAAACCATTTAATGACCTGGGGTGCATTCGTTAATGTTTAAACAGCAACATTTTGTCCCATCTGTGGTGTCAGTTTAGTTCATAACATAGTCAGTTGGTAGAAGGGATTCTTTTTTCTCAGACACAGTGGAGTGGTTATGATAGCTAGTTTTGATGGATGTGAACAGCTGGTGGTGTAAATAAATTGGACTCTATACTTTGTTTCACTGTGTGTGTGAGTGCGCGCACGTGCGTGCGTTCACGTGTGTGTGCGTGTATGTAGAAAGATAGAAAGCCTGTACTGCTCTGCGGCTCAGTGTTCAGCCATGCAGAACACAGAAACAGTAATCAAACAGAAAGGCAAAAACAAACCACCATGACTACAACCTGGAACACCTGCTATCACACATTTGACTGGGCTTCAGTCTCTAGGCCACCATAAAGGATTTGCTTTGCAAATAGCTGTAGCAACCTGGGAATATGGTTAGCCATTAGTGAAGGACACCCATTTCAGAGGTTGTGGGTTTAGCAAATACCACAGAGCTACCCAGCACTACGAGACTTTTAACAATTCTGAGCTGTATTGCAGATAAGATAGACAGACAATAATAAACCACATGGCTGTCTCTCTGCCTCAGTTAATTAAAAATCCACAAAAATAGCATGTGGGGGCAATGTGTATTGTATTATAAACGTCAGATCCCTACTTCAGGAATTCCTCATTTAGGAATGGAATCAATCTATTGTTCAAACACGTGTCTCTTTATGAAGAAAAGGGATTTTTTTCCTCACTGAAGTAATTTACATTTCACGACACTTTGTTTAAAACAACTTGAAACTTAATATTCACAGCAACTTAAATCTCAGGTGGTAAATCTTTTTTTGTTTCTCCATATGAACAGTCTAGATAGTCTTTACACATAACTTAGAAGCAAATCATTGGTTAAAGGGCAAAGTGGAAATGAAGGGAGACCTCCCCAAGCAGACACATGACCACAAACCCCCCTGAGCCCTTTACCTGAATTGAATTTGCATTTGGATTAGGACTGATGGTGATAATTATGCAGAATGTTCTGAGTTGAACTCTTTTTGAAGGTGCTTACAGCTCTCTCTGGAGCATTTACTTCAACAGTGTTTACTGTTGCACAACAAACCCACCACCACTGGAAGAGCTGGACTAATTCTGACACTGCTGTCACCAGAGCTAATAAACACAGCTAATGTACATGCTAACACATACTCAGCACATTCAAATTCACTTGCATATGCATATACACATACAGACATGGGCTCTTTCTGTCTCTCTCTCTCTCTCTCTCTCTCTCTCTCTCTCTCTCTCTCTCTTCTCTTTCTCTCTCTCTCTCTAATTGCTGATTAGCCTTATCAGCATCATCAAATTTCAACGCATCACTATGGGGTAGATTGCACAGACAACCATACCCATGATGATGATAATGGAAATGGAGAGTATTCATCAACAGCCATGAAACAGACTCTGATTACAGTCATTATTAGTTATGATGACTCGGACTGATTAATAATTTAAATAATCAAGTTGATAGATCTAACTAGGTGGAGGGTAATGCTTATTAAATACATTTTCTTTGGCTGAAAAGAAGTGTTTAATTCATTCAATACATTATAATTCAATATATTTCAATATTTTTTCAGGCAATCATACAAATTAAAATATGATCTAAGTTTTAACCTCTATGTTTTTTTAAAAACTCAGATCAACTTTTCCTTTCATTATTTTATATATTTTTACGTGTCCTTTTGAGTCAAAAAAATGTGTGTGTGTGTGTGTGTGTGTGTGTGTGTGTGTGTGTGTGTGCAAGTGTATGCATGTTTTTGTGTGTTTTGTTCCTCCACTGACAGATTGTTAAACTAGCAGAGCCAAATGAGGTGCTTCCTCATTAGCCTCATTAAGCTGAACCATTGTTTTGTTAATTGACATAAAAACACTTGCTCATGAAAGAGAAGCTGCCAATGATCAGCTGTCCCCCTCCCCCTGGTTTCTTTGTCTTACTGTATGTGTGTGTTTTGTGAATCAGGGCCAACAGATGGATGATTCAAGCATTCTATGGATCCTTCATTCATACCAAATTATCCCAATACTTGTTGATGAATTATAGTTTTCTTCTTTGCACCTAGAGAGGTTTTGATTTAATTTCATGTATGACTGCATCTACACAAAGGAAAAACTATTTCATCAAAACCCCAGGTCATTTTTGGAATGGCAAAGCCTTTAAAATAATAATTATGGGGCGCCCGGATAGCTCAGTTGGTAGAGCGGGCGCTCATATATAGAGGTTTACACCTCGACGCAGCGGGGCCCAGGTTTGACTCTGACCTGTGGCCCTTTGCTGCATGTCATTCCCCCCCTCTCTCTCCCCTTTCATGTTTTAGCTGTCCCGTCAAATAAAGGCCTAAAAATGCCCCAAAAATAATCTTTGGTACTTTGCTTCAACTGGACTGTTGACGGCAGTGTGTAAAATAAAACTTAAAGACGGTACTTGGCTGGACGAGATATGATTGTAAAAAAAAACAGAGTGAAACATTTATCGGTGTTTTAAGCCCCCAACGTCTTCCACCATGGTTATGGTTATGGTTATGGTTATGGTTATGGTTATGGTTATGGTTATGGTCATGGTTAGGGTTAGGGTTAGGGTTAGGGTTAAGGTTAAGGTCAGGTTAGGTGCCTTGAAGTCAACGGTTGCAGCACTGCCTGGAAGGAGACGTTGGGGGCTTTAAACACCATCGAACGAGTAAAACGCTGAATGCAAAAAGCTATCTCATAGTGTTCCAGGCATTCAAATAAACAGTAAAGTGAACAAATAAGAATTCTATTTATTATATATGCTATAGGTCAGTATACAACTTTTTTTGTTGATTTACCCACATGGGAGAATCTAGCTCTACTGAACGTAAGCAAGATAAACATGCCTGCTGGTAACCATGGACACCCCACAGCATTTCTGAGAGCGACACAGAAGAAAGCTTTTGTCAGACAATTTCACGTCCTAAACACACACACACACACACACACACACACACACAAAGGCACAATAGATACCATACAACTATCAGCAAAACATGAAATCGATCATTGTAGTGATCACCATGTGGAACTAAGATGATCACTTGCAGCAGAAACAAACAAGCTCTCAACACTTTTAGTAGCCTTCGACTGCACACACACACACACACACACACACACACACACACACACACACACACACACACACACACACACACACACACACACACACACACACACACACACACAGACACAGTGGGACTTTTAACAGAAATGTTTGAGTTGTTAGATGATGACAAATGCATAGGAAAAGAGCAGTGGAGAGAAATGAGATTTTTCTTGTTGGAGCTGTCTAATCTCTTTCACACAGCCAGTGCCACATGACACTGCAGACACACACACACACACACACTCACACACACACAAAGCTCTCGCTCAGAAATGGGTGTGATCAGGAAGTGAACAGTGGCAATCTCTCCAAATGGAACAAAACATGTAGTGATTGAAAATGGAATGATTTATTACCAATCCACCCTTGCTTGGGTAAAAACGCGTTTTCATTTGAGCGGGAAAAAATGTGACAGTAGCGAGTCACGTTGTACTGTCTTGAGTTTGAGTGGCATCTCCTAAGCCTCTCCAGAACATACAAACAAAGCAACCCTTCAGCAATGTCGACCAAGACATACAAAGACAAGGACACACATGCAAACACAGAGACACACACACACACACACACACAAATCATGGGTGATAAGGAGAGTGAGGGGCTGGCCAAGGAATGTCTTTGCTTGACATTTGTAGAGCATTCACAGAGAGAAAGAGAGAGAGAGAGAGAGAGAGAGAGAGAGAGAGAGAGAGAGAGAGAGAGATCAACCAGGAATAAGTCTGGACAACTAGGAAAGGAGAGATTGATGAGTCCTATTTGTTCATTAATGCCTTTTAAAAACACTGGCGACAAATTATATTACCTGAAGTTTCTTAAAGGCTCATCTGCCTAAAAACTGCTCCTGTAAGAGCTGTTGAAGGGAGCCCGAATTGTAGGAAAATGGCTGTGGTGGAAAATCAATTTCTTTAAAAACTAACTTGCTTTTTTTGTTACTTGTTTTTACCTAACTTGAGTATTTAAATTGTATGCATTACTGCTAACATGTTACGTAATGCATCATTAGTAATAATCCATTTCAATATATTGATACTGGATAAGGATTCAGAATTACAAAATTAATATTAAGGATTAATTCTACATAATGAGTACACCAGTACATTTTGCTGATACTGCTTTGATACTTTTACTTCAGATTTTTGTTTTTATTGCAAGAAGAATTTTTTATAATATTGTACTTCTGCTTAAAATATATGAATACTTCTTTCACTACTGGAAAATGATGGCAGCTGAACCTCTGGGAAAAAAACAGGATGGATAAAATAAGAAATGTAATAATAATAAGACATCAGTTATCATTCAGTCATCTACTTTGGTGGTCCCCATCTGTCTAATACTAGTGATTGTCCAAGCCTTACTAATTATGTGGCCTAGTGGTTAAGATGCATACCACAGACCCTTGCATAGCAAGATGAAAAAAAGAAAAAGTTTAGAGGCATCTTGGTAAACAAAAGACGAAGAGATTGATGTACATACTCTATGTAGAGTAAAGACATAGATGAAGAGAGAATAAAGAATAGCATGAGTACGATTCAAGAGTGAAGGGGTAACTGTAGCAGCTTTGGTAATCTTGTTCTGCCAAGTGTCCATCTTTTGTGCATCTTTGGGAAGATGGATATCAAGCTCTGAAAATTCCCGGCAGGTCCCAACAGATATGCCTCTCTGACACCTCCCCTGTGTATCTGTGTGTGTGCGCGTGTGTGTGTGCGTGTGTGTGTGTGTGTTTATGTGTGCGTTTGTTTGTTTGTGTGTGTTTGTGCTGGTGGGCTGACATGGCTGTATAGCGCTTAAGCTCTTATAGTCGCATGTATTTGCATTGGCTTGTGCATTCATGCATGGGTGCATGTTTAAAAAATGTTTGCATGGTTGTGTGTGTCTATTTATCTCCTTGATTGTATATGGACCTCTATCTGAGTCTTCATGCTGGTGAATAAGATTATCAAAGTTAGCGGTCCCCGCAGTCCAGTGCATCTAGACTAGCAATTACTGTCCACATTGCAAAGGCTGTACTGATGTACTGTAAATGGATGTGTAGTTCTGCTTCATATCCTTTCAGCCAGGGATTGTCAGACTGTGGAGCTGTGCACTGATGAGCCTAACAGGGCTTTGATTAACCTGACTGGCTATCAATAATAAATGAGACAAAGCAGTAGCAAAAACCTATGTTCCCCTGATCGTCAAGTTAAATAATACATGAATTGTGTCAATAATATGCATTCAGTATTGATAGAGTCAACGATACACTTTTGCCAAAGACCCTGTATTTATACACAGTTATTAAGCAACATTCATGTCCAAAATATTCCTATGAAAGACATTGAGAGACAATACCTCAAGGTCTGCTCTCTTTCTCTCTGTCTCTCTCGCCTCTTACTTGCTGCAGAGCTTTCTCTAGGTCGCTATGGTAACTTAGGTTTCCTGCCAAATTCACTTCCAATGCACCAGATTTGACGATCCTCCTTTCTCCATTTGCTCCTTTTCCTCTCCATCAGTCTGTCTTCCCTTCCTGTTCTCACCTCTCTTATCAGTAATCCACCTCAAACTCCAGCTGACATCAGTTGAGCTGAGATAGCCCTCAGCGTTCATCTCCCTCAACCCTCCACCCGTCTCACATAGTGAATGGGCTGTGTGTTTGTGTGTTGACTCTTTGTCGTGGCACAGAGAGATGTTTTTTCAATAAGTATATGATTTCCTAACAGAATACAGATTCAAAAATCTCCTTAATGGCAATATCTGCAGTATCTTGCACATGCAACATACACATATATTTACAAAAAACAAACCAGATCCACTTTTATCTCACAAAAAAACTAGTAATTCACTGTATCAAAAAGAAAAGCTAGCTTTTACATACAGGATTAAACTACAAACCTGCCTGAACATTTCTTTCTCTCATCTCATATGTGCACACAATACACAAGGGGCGCATGTGTGTGTGCTTTGTGGAGCTTAATTACCTGTGTTAATAGGTGTAATTGTGTCAGATGTTTGGGGATTAGAGCTCCAGTCAAAGTGTGATTATTGAGGCGTTTTTCTTCACTTGTTTTTCGGGGTGAAGGATTATCAAGGGTCTCCACTCCAGCAGGGAAATCAAACTCCTGGTGCCTAGCCTCCCTTGAAACCAAGTGACCTTAATGTCAATGACAAAAAAAAAAATGATTGGAAACTGGTTATTTTTGATTGTGTGTGGCGTGTCAGTGTGCATTGTATGCTTTTGTAGCTGATGTTCTTAATCTGTATACTAGAGAGATATTATTTTAGCATCACTACTGTAGATTGTGGTAGAAAAACTAGCTGGAGTTGAAATTACTCTCTTTCTGCCATTCCGTCTTTATCTTACCATCATCTTTATCAGTTTTGTTGTTGATACACTCTGAAATTTGTATTAGGAATACCGAGGCTCTAATATCTGCTTTTATTGTGGAACAAATTTGCAAATGACAATAAAATGTATTGGGGGAAAAAGCCTTTGGTGTAAGTCAAGGCCGTACTTTTACTAACTTTCTGATTTAGGGAGGGAGAATTTAGGTGTATTTTTTTTGCAGAAAATGCATTCATAACCTTGCTCAAAATCACCATTATTTTTCTTGACTGTAGACAAAGAAGAAAATGGTAATGTGGAAGAAATAAAAGGAACTAAAACGAGATGGAATTATACTGACTTCCACTGACACAGATTTAGCAAGGGACCACAGTCCTTATCAAAGTGGGGTTGGTCATTTGCGTTGGAATTTTTAGTTTAGAAATTTACATATTTCCATGGGATTAAAACCACCAAAGATCTCTGCAACTCTCACATTACCAAGTATAATTAGTCCTAGTATAGGACTCAATAATGTATTTAACAGCAGTAAGTTTTCAGTGGAGGTTATGCTCTGACCTTACTGTCCAGTGCTGTCACTTAGTAACAAATGCTGTACAGGACATTCAGAGGACAGACTGAGGGACGCACTTAATAAAAGACACAGCAAGCTATGACCTATACACGCAGCAAAAGTTTCCCAAGAGCATCTGTTCTGAAACCAAACCTCATACTGAGGTCAATAGGAAGACAGACTCACTGATTGCACACACTCATACATGCACACATACACGAACAATAGGATCCTATTCAAATAGATTGACTTTCAAATCCCTAACCCTTAGAGCAGCTATCATTATGGCATGTGTTACCTATACCTATATATCCATGGCTGTACCATGGATGGTCCATGGCACACCCTGGCCTGAATTCTGATTTGTAACCTTATACCCCATGGGAAACCATTTAGTTAATGAGGTCTGGAAAACCACCCTTACTGTTCTTGGGTTTCTGTTGTAGTGGGGGTACAGTGACTCCACAAGGATGAACCCTCTCTCTCTCTTTCCCTCTGTCTGTCCTTCCCTCTGTCCCTCTTCTCTATCTCACTTCCTCTTATTTTCTATTCCTCACACACACACACACACACACACACACACACACACACACACACACACACACACACACACACACACACACACACACACAAAGAATCCCACCAAAGGGTTGTGCCGAGCACTAATTACTCCTCCTATCGGCCTTCCTCTCAGCTTCGATTCTGGCCTCATAGAGCTATTGGCTGATTGTTTGGTGGTGTTGAGCCACTGAGAGTTAGGAGAAGAGAAAACAGAGATCTGCTGCCTCTAAAGGGATTGTCTGGACCTCTGCCCGGCGATGAGATGCGAGGCTATGACATCTTTGCCCGGTTATGTCTGTCCAGTGGCCGCTATTGGCAAAGCAGAGACAGACAATGAGGGCACAAGATCTGATAAAGAGAAATACATCAGAGAGATGTGATAGAGACAGATTAAGCAGGATGGTAGCCTTGCCCAAATATGGATTTCAGAATCAAAAGCATGCATGCATTAGCCTGTTGTAAGTCTTTAAATGTGAAAATGTTTGTAGAATTCAATGGATTCAGGACCATTACAGAGACAAATGTACGCTGGTAAAAATACCACTGTTTAAATTTTGTTGGTTGAAAACAGACTACTGCTTAAATAAATTAAGGAAAATCCATATTAGGGCAAGCTCAAAAACCCATAACTACATCAGATTTATGAGGTTTATCAAAGTCCCTGTGAGACAGGACTAAGCATCACCGATTCATACATGCACACAGGCACACAGGCACACACACACACACACACGCTGTATTCATTTCTGGAATGTTTTGCAGACTCCCCCTTCAAAAAAATCCAACTGGATGCCAGAAGAGCAGTAATGAGTTTTTCTGTTTTCTTTGTTTTTGGCCACCAGCTTAATCGTGATCAGAGTGAGTGTGCTACCAAGCCACAGAGCGGAGAGAATGAACTGCTCCACACATGAGACGCATTTTTCTAACTGTATGCAGAGGGCAAGACTTCAAAGACAAACTCTCAGAACTCAGTTTCAACACTGTTAATTAGGTTAGGCCAATTTATATGAAAACAAACCACAATAATTCAATCAGAAATGTAATATGTTTCAGAAAGAGGCTGCAATCATCAAATTCACATTGTTATAGTAATTTTTCTCCATTTGTAATGGCTAAGCATTGTTGATATTGGCGATAATGAAAGTGTAACAACCATATTGTTTTATATGCTCCCCTGTGGTTCTCTGTAATTGCATCCACATCACATTTATGCATGTCTGTCTGTCTGCCTGCCTGCCTGTTTGTTTCTATGGGTATCTGGCGGTCTATCCTCTTCACCCCAACAGATCTGATTTTGCCCATTTACTAATGTCTATGTTACAGCCTACCAGATTAACTCCTATTTCAGGGGGCAAAAACCCCAAGAGCAGACTTTGTTCCACATCTCTGCAGCATGTAAATTGCAGCTCCTCAATCAATGTCCAACTGTGTTTTTTTCCACCTCTGAGCCCAACCACATAGAGACAAGTGAGTTCTTTTTGCATGTAAACAGCAGGTTATAGCTGCAACCGAGTCCTCCATCAGCTTCACGATGGCTGCCATTCCAGCTCTCACTAATTATAATGGAGCTACTTAATTGCATTAACCACTCTTGAGTGCTAGGGGCTGGTAATAAGAGCGCAATGGATGGATGAAAAAGTTAACCATCTAAAAACAAGAGTGGTTAGATATTGTGGCTTAGTTGTGTGAGCAGACGCAAATTGCTTTGTGTAAAGCAATGTTCAAAAGCTCAGTCCTATAATGCAAGCATGCATGTGACACAAGCCTCAGTCACTGTAGACCACAGTGTAGTAGATCACTAAGTCAAAGCTGACACACAAGTGGCTTTAGCAGAGTACCATCACTGTGAGATGCAATCACAACAGTCTCTCCCACCTTCAAGTCTCTAAGTGATAATAATGAACCAATAGAACACAACCTGTCACAGCTGGATTAATCTCATTCATCTAGGTGGTACAACATCAAGTCAAAATGAAATTTTTCCACTAAATTGAAGCTGCAGAGTTGAAGATGTCTTGCCACTAATCCAAGAGCCCTCTTTAGTTCTGAAATTAAGAAAGCCTGAGTGAATAGTTTTATTTTGGACTTGATAAAGGGACACAGATCAGGTGTTTCAGTGCTAACTATGGACATACAAGGACTCATACACTTAAAGCACACAGGTGAATCAAATGGGAGTTGTGTTGGAAGTACACAAATCTGCTGCACAGATAATCCACTGAAAAAAACTGCTGAGGCACAGAGGTGTGTGAAATGCCATTGCAGACTACAGAAGGATGATAGAGCCCAAGCCCGCCTATTTGCATAACCCAAGGCACAACCTTTTGTGAGTACAAGCATCTGACTTCATTAAGCCCATAGAGCCTATGGGTAAAACCTGCATGAAATAAAGGCAAAGGTGTGCATTTTCACTTTAGCTCTACCAGCACAGGTGGAACCATGTTGCTTGGCTGCTCCTTGACTCACCATCGACACCACGTTAGGGTAAGGCAGCAAAAGCTGGTCTCAGTCTAGAAGATATTGGTGAGTTCGTCTTGATGGGCTACACATAGATCTTTAACATTACAGACACCTAGGCTACATCTATACCACTACGTTTTTATTTTGAAGCAGCGTTTTGAGACAAAAACAATCTCCACACATGAGTTTTAGCTCCAGTAGCAGAACTAATCTCCATCCATATTAACATGTCTGATAGTGCATATCACATGACCATTCGCATATTATTAGATGTAATCAAACATTGAAAATGACTGCGATTGAAAATCATTGATGTATAAATTGAAAATAATTTGGAGAAAGAGCAAAACTGGCGAAAAGTAAGATCAGGGATTTATTTACTTGGATCAACGACGAGGTGGAAATGTTACTGAAAGAAACCTACCTTACCAATAAGACTGACGGACTTGTATTGTTGTTTCTAAAGGTCTCCGTTTGTGCCCATCCAGACTACCAAGCAACATCGGAGTTTTCAAACCAAAAAGGGAGTAGCAGTGTTTCCAAATGTCTCCGTTTTAGGGTCTCGGAAATGCCTGAGTAGTAGTGTGGGCGTGAGGCAGAAACATAACAAAAGATATTTGATAACATAGGTAAAGGTACTTTATTGTCACATACATGTAGCGAAATTCATTCTCTGCCTTTAACCCAGCCATTTACAGCACCCAGGGACCAATTCCAGATCTGAGCCAATGCCTTGATCAAGGGCACTGACTGGAGAACCTAGTACATGTTTCTTGATGGTGGGGGAAACCGGAGCACCCGTAGGAAACCCAAGGAAACATGGGGAGAACATACAAACTCCGCACAGAAAGGACCAGAACAACCTGGATTTGAACCGAGAACTTTCTTGCTGGGAGGCCACAGTGCTAACCATTGGGCCACGATGCTGCCCTAGTACACTTCCTTGTACATAGTAATGTAAATGTAGCCTTAAAGCGCTCAACTGCATGTGTAAAGTCAAGTAAATCTTATTTATATCGCCCAAAATCACTAATTTGCTTCAGTGGGCTTAAAGTCTAGAACTATGTGTTTTAAAGCATAACCTTTCTTCTGTCAGGTTTTGTTAAACCTTAGGGATGTAACATTTCAATTTGTTTTTATACTACAACCCTACCCATGTCACTCATGCACATGTATACAAAGATATCTGCTCCACCACACAACATGATTCATGCAAGAGTGCTATGATTGAGAACATTGCATTTAATTACAGTTTGAGTGTTTGGCATGACAACATGTCTTGAGTTACCCAATAACAGATGCCTAATTCACATTCCTGTGTGAAATGTAATACTTGGGATGGTTGCAACTAAATTACATAATCAATGGCTTTATTAAAGCTCTTGTTCTATTGATCTACATGCACAATTATTAGATGTAATCAAACTTTTCATCTACCAGCATTTATGTGAAATATTGAATGAGTAGCACTGCCAAATTCAATCAAGAGTAACATTGCTGTTACATCTGACAAATACAGACCTTGTCCATGGTGGCCAGGGAGGGTTGCATTACCATACAAGGTAAGAAAGATGGAGGCAGAGAAGGTAAAAGACACATGAAGGAAATCAGAGAAGGATAACACTAGAGCAGTGATGGTTTACTTGAGTGCATTTCTTTTGACGTAATGCTAACGTTAAGTGTTGAATATATCCTTGAAGAGGGAGGAATAGAGGGCAGACACATGAAGTAAAATAAAGAGATGGAGAGACAAAATGACAGTGAAAATGAGAGGGACAGCGAAGCCGGCGGCAAAGTCAACACTGTCATTACAGTGACGATTAGATCAGCAGGAGGGGTGAACCTGAGAGCAGAGACACTAAACACCTCAGAACTCAGCTGAGAGTTAACCCCTAATGCTGCTGGACTCACATGACACCTATGTCATGATCAGTATTATAGGTAGGAATAAGAGGGTAGCCATAGTATTAGTATACACCCTTAACATGATGCATTACCTATAAAAGGTAACAGTGGCATCCATATACTGGTGATTTGGCAATATGCGATATAAAGCAAAGTAAATAGAGAAGATAAATTAACTAAATGTATTCACTGCTTTATGAAGAGTTCTCAATTTTGGTGAATTTTGTTGACAACTGAGATTAAACTGTATAGTACATAAAATGTAAATAGCATGTGATGGGAAGTTAAGTACATTTATTTAATTATATGTACTGAAGTACGGTTTACTGGTACTTCGTACTTCACTTACTCCACTACAGTACATTTCAGAGGGAAATATTTCACTCTTTACATTTAGCTGACAATTTGAGTTACTTGCAGATTAAAGCCCCTGACACACCAACCCGACGGCTGACCGTCGGCAGAAAAGGCAGTCAGACTGATCAGTCGGCTCCCCGAGGTCCAAAAAGTGCCTCGGAACACATCGAAGCGACGCCGTCTTGAGCGTACGTTCTGCGCGTGCACAAGACGCAATACAAAAAATAAAAACCAAAAATGACAATGCATCACTTAGGTCTGGCTTCTCCAGCTGATAGTTATGGCGGCTTGTTCGAAATACGATCTCGTATTTTACGAAAATAGTTTCCTGAAACTTGTTTCTGAAAACATTTTAAGCAAGAAATAGGCCATACAGTTGCTGAATCTGTCTTCATTTCAGATCGACAAAGGTCAGTTTAAAAGATTTTCGTCAGATTTTGAGAGGCGTTCGTCACTCATCGTTATTTCTGGGTTAGCACTCCACCAATCAGATTGGTGGAGTGAGTTCGACTGGCCGTCCTCCAACCCAGCAAGTCACACACAACAGACTTGAGTCACTGACCTCGCCAGACTGTCCGGCGGCTGATTATCGGGTTGGTGTGTCAGGGCCATTAAGATTTACCAAACAAAACCTTTGATCAGTTAAACCACCACCTCTACAGTATACAGATGAAATCAAATGAGCTCCCTTGCGACCAGCTACAACATGTGCCGCTTGAATGTCAACGGCTTCAGTAAGATTAACAAAATGATATAAAGTAATATGTAATAACATAACACTGACAGGGGTCATCCTGCTGCTTAGTAAGTACTTTTTATACTTTTAGGTACATTTCGGTATCTCAATATTTCTATTGAAAATTTTCTATTGAACGCAGAACCTTTACTTATTATTGAGTATTTTTTGTATTGTTGTGTTCCTACTTTAACTTAAGTAAAAGATCTGAATACTTCTTCCACCGCTGATATTAGCGACACTTTGTAGATCATGCATTGCAAGAGACCATATCATGTGCTGCTGTTTCAATAATTTCTCCTCCCTTTAATCTGCATGATAAATTATTTAAATGACTAAATCAAAGCACTGAACTCTAAACCCTATGAGCTTCTGTGTGGTGTCACATTTAAGAGGAGATCGTATCTCGCCTGTAGACTGAAGAAAATGAACACAATTTAGATACTATCTGTTGAAAGAAGAGGCTAAATGTCAACTCAAGTCTATGCAAATACAAGACGTCAAAATGTGTTGTGAGGTCTTACAGGTCTTTTACGTGCTGACCCAGTTCTTATGAAACAGAATAAAATACAATTTTGGCAAAACACATGTTTGAAAGAGGCCGTAGTAGAGAACGATCACATCTTTCCCGAACAAAACAGTATGCTTCAATCAAAGTGCACTCACAGTTTGCTTTCAGATGTGACACCAAGGCAGCTGACCACCTCCAAACCTTCCAAAAATCCCTCAGTGGAATGTTGTTTTCTCCAGCGGAAATATCCAGCTGGAGAGAATTTCAGTGTCAGTGTCTAATTTCAGTGCTCAAGTAGCTCAAAACAATGTAAACACACACACAGTGTTTAACCTCCCACAGTGACTGCCCATTAGTTCATTGACCTCAGTCTTGGTGATTTTGCAATTCCCCAACCTCCACGTTTGTGAAATCTTAACAGCAGGGAATGATGCGTAGGAGAGAGAGTGAGACGGGATCTGAAAGTGACAGATGAGTCTGACTCTCGCCCCAAAGTGCTCCTCTCATCCCTGATGGGGGGTTAGAGACAAACAGTCAATCATTCTTTGCGGAGGCACCCCTTGTAGGCATCTCTCAGCCAATGAGGGATGATAAAGAGGCCGGACTTCAGAATTCACCTCAAGCTTCATGTCCAGAGAAAGAAACACCATATCAGACAGAGAAAGAAATTCAACTTTTTGAAATGTAAAGGCTTTTTGTTGAGCTGGAGAAACAGATGGAAAAACCTGGAAAGATACAGCCTGTATTTTGTATGACGCTGAAATCTTGTTCAGAGAGGAGAGGTTTTTTAATGTTGCTCAGCCATCCAATAGTTTCTTTCATATGTATTAGCTTTCTTTTGGTTGTTTTTTTAATATGTAACTGCTTTGCCACTGAGAATAATAATGTTATGTAAAACCACACAAAGACACAAAGTCACGGATAGAAGTTGCACATAAGTAAGATGACTGTTTATACACCTTTAAATGACAGCTTTAAAACAAGCAGAAGTGTAGTGAGTAATATCTCTGTTAAACACTATAACCTCTGATGACTGAAGTTCCAGGCTCAAGTGTGTATGTGTGTATACAGTGTGTTTGTGTGCCTGCACAAGCATATATGTGTAGCTGTAACAGACACTGGGGCATGATAATTTCCTTAATCATGGACGGATTCTCAGAGGAAGAGACTGTAATAAAGCCAATTACTCTGCCTTCCACTATTAACGCTGACAGATATTAGTTAGGGAGGTAGCAAAAGTTGGAAAGACATCTTCCTTTGTTGAACTGCAGAATACAGAACATGCTGTGGTATGCCCTTCCTTATTCATTTCACTTTAGTTTGACATTTTGGAATATATGCTTTTTATACTTTCTTGCAGAGAGTTAGATGAGAATATCGCTACCACTCTGTTCGATAAAGATTAAGTTACAATCAGGGTATGCTTAGCTTAGCATAAAGACTGGTAACAGGTTTCTAGGAAAACAGAGGAGACACCAACAACATCAACACATTTATTGCACAGCCATGAGAGGGCTATTGATCTTCTCATCTAACTCTCGACAAGAAAGCAAATAAGCGTATTTCCTAAAATGTTGAACCAATTCTTTAATGATAAAGATCACAATAAAGACAGAAACGGGCACGAGGTTGCCAGGTTTTTAAGGGGAAATACTTGCACTGAGGATGCCACTGTGAGAAAAAAAAACATCATCTTACCTCGTTAATTGCACAGACGTTTTTAATTGCCAGACAGTTTCTGTGTGTAGTTGACTCCAAAGATTCTGAATAGCATGGTGTTACTCTGCTGTGACATTTAACAAGCTGTCTGCAGGCTTGCTACAGTAGTGACCAGAGAGATAGAGAGTCATTAGTGTTTCTCTCTCTATATCTCCTCAGTGCTTTAGGGAGAATGTCATTAGCATCTCTCCCTGTCTGACAGGGAGTCAAAAGAGCATCTGCCTCTGTTCTGTTGGTATCACATCCGCTATCCCTTATCCCTTAAGGCCCTCAATAGCATTGTGCAATTGGTTGACCTGACTGTCATCCGTTTGGCCAATCACAAACATGTGTCGGACCATGTGGGTCAAAGGGAGCCCTTTCTCGGTTGGAGGCTGTAACACTTGCGATATTTGCGGGGCACACAGATGGACAGATCTAAAGGCTTTTGATCAGCTTCATGACTACATCACCGGCAGCCAGGGAGCCTTTTGTTAAAAAATAGAGCGATGACTGTTCCTCTGTGGTAGCCGGAACACAGACATCTGGACCTATACTGTATGTACAATTATAAAACCACTCAGTTAACTTAAAATTTGGCTCTAAGTTTGACAAATTTCTGAAGATCTGGGTCCGTATTTATTAAGCTTCTTAAAGTGCTATTTTAGTCTTAAGTGCTGAGAATTCATGAAATTTACTCCTACTTTCAAAAAGCAAGTTATCACATTTTTTAAAGTTAAGAATCACTCTTACTCTCCAGTTATTTAAGACAGCTCAAGAGGTCTCTCAAGTGGTTAGGAGTGGCCAATAGGGGCTTGTGATGGCCTTGAGAAGACAGAGACGTGGGCCAATAATAATTGTTCGGACAGAGCAGGCATAAAATATTGTAAAATCTAGGCTTTACAGCCAGGTCAGTTAACAGCACACCGGTTTAAAATGTGTAATTAGGACATGGTAGGACGTTTCCGATGTGTATATCATAATGTATTCTCTTAAAAAAAATCTTTATTGTCAAATAATCTTAGGAATTTCGCCATTCAATGGGAATTTATCTGAGAATATTCTTAAGTAAGGAAATCAATTCAGTGATTGGTCCATGCCTATGTCATCATCCAAAATCCCATTTGTGGTACAGCAAAGTGTCGTGAATCATCCCTAAGACTGACACTTAAGATATAGTCCTACACTTGACTTAAATTACAACTGAGATGCTTGATAACTAACTTTTAAGCTCAGCTTTGAGCAAAGAATTCTTTTATTCTTAAATCAATTCTTAGCAGTGTTCTTGTGAGTAATTCTCAGAGGCTTGATAAATACAGGCCCATGTATATATTTAACACATTAAGAATTTGCTGAACTCTCATGGCTCGAGAGCTTAGAAAGCTTTCAAAATTGAGCCAGGACATGATTGTACCCTCTAGACAGAAAGCCAACCAAAAGACCGCAAGCAAGGAGGGATGTTTTGACAGAGGCACCTTGATTTTCAATGTATTTTGTCCGACAGTAAGAGATGTAATTAGGGGCTAAATTGTATCTATGGCTGACCTGCTGAGAGTAGCTAACACCATTTCCACTGGCTGCAAAGATCGTATACAGAAAATAAACAAAGCAATGAATAATGTTCAGATTCCATTTTTGGGCACAGTATGTGTTTTGAAAATTGGCACATTTCTGTTTTTAAAAGCTGTTTCACAAGTTTATCATTCATGACAGTTTTTTCTCCTAGAATAAGCCTATACAGATATCTTCAACTACTTAGAAAACGTTTTCAGTCTTCCTATCTCTTAATTTGAGACCACATTTAAGCATGATTCTGACAGTAACAGATGCTACATGTCCACCTAGAAATCAGCTATTCAAATACTGCAGCGAGCAATTCACACTGCTGGGGTTTAGCATATTCCACAGCGCCGTCCGTCCTTATAAACAAGGCACTTAATTTGTACGTGTGACAGAATAGGCCCACATACCAGATGTCCTTACTACTCCAGGAGATACAAACACACCAAATTAAATGCTTTATTTTGGATAAATTACACCTGTATGTTGACACAATATACTGCACGTGATGCATGCTCAGCAGCACTGGAACACCAGAATCAAACTCAGAGAGGCACATTTGCTTCTCATCCAAGGTGAATAGCAGCACAAAAACACTTGTATACATGCACAGCAGACACACTGATGCAAGAGGGAAGTCCAAACTGTGTCAGAGGGAGTTAGGTAAGGGGTGGAAGAGGTAAGTAGGTGAGGATGGGTGGATAATGCATGTGTGCGGTTGTATACTTGTGTCTGCATCTCTGCTCTGAGTGTCACTGATGGTCCCGTTATCCCACTAATACACTTGGCAGCTGCCTTATAGCAATGCTACTCTCACCTGTGACAGTGTACCCCCTAACAGGCACAGAGTGACTCTTGTTTGTCAGCTGTGTGCTACACTGTAGGTGCACCTGCAGCTTGTGATCGACCTCTGCGCTCCACCCCACACTCTGGCTAATTGAAACAGATGGAGGAGTTAAGGAGGGTTGAGGAAGAGCCCCAAGGGCAGTGGTGATGAATGGAGAAAAGAGGCACAGAGCATGTCGAGGCCATCAGCAAAGGACGCAGAGAGGACCAACTCACTTTTACAGTGCATGTAAACAAACACTATTTATCAACTGAGGCTTGTTAATGAGCAATCCTGAAGTCATGACACATATAACACTGATGAATCTTTGACGGAGAGAAAATCTCATCTACTGATCTACGATGTATTTTTTTAATATAAGTTGTTTTGATTTGTCCCAAAGGTAATAAAGGTTATAAAAAAAATACAGCTTGGGACTTTATTAAATAAACTAAAGCTTTTGTTAGCAAAGCTCATAGGGAAGCACTTCTTTCTACCTTAGATCTTTCTTATTCATTGTACTTCCTCCTGACTCTGACAACTTGAACAAAATCAACAAAATTCTCATTTATTTGTTTTTGGTGTCTTTGATTTAATAGTGACTCTTGGATATTGCATTTTTTTTTAGGGTAATGCATGTTTTCATCTAGTGTTATTTCTGAGTGCTATTGAATTATTCCGCTGCTCCCTTTATTGAAGTTACTTGAACACTGCAAACTTGTGGAAAAATATACATATCTAGCTCTCTTGACATTGTTGTATTGCCACTTTCAGTCCTTTATGTGCTGGTCTTAGTGATGTTTCAGGAATTGGAGCTTATTGTTTCAAACTTCTGGATAAGATTATAGTAGTTGTCTAAGATGGACTGTACATGTAAATTTAAATTTCAAGTTAAGTTTATTTTGTATACCTGAATATCAGATACAATGTCTTAATGGGCTTTCAGGCCTAAAACAGCAACAGTTTTGACATTTTTCAAGCTCTCTATGAAAAACAAAATTCCTCGGACACAAGGAAAAAATAGAAGAGAGGAAGGGGAGAGGAGAGGAGAGGAAATTCAAAAAGAGATTTCGTCACCTCAGTGTCTGGGAGTGCAATAGGAGCTGTAGTATTGAAATGATGGAAAACGGAACAGAACTGTTCATTCAATGAACATTTAGTGGAAATACAAAATACAACAACGGATTTATAACCGAACAATAGGATTATTAAAGGTCAACTGTGATCATTTTAAATCCAATAATTACATCCAAATAAATGCAATGTATCTATGTATGATGCACTTAAGACCATCGCTGAAAATCATTATTAAGGTATGAAAAAACAGTTATTGATAACGATAATACTCATTCATTCATTTTTTGCTCTGTCCTACCTGAAGAGATGGACCCCAGGCAGCAGGAGGAGAAAACACTGCTGAGTTCCACCAACAAATTTACTTATGTGCACAATAACAATTAATTACAGAATGATTCTGTCATGAAATAGCAGGAAACTCCAAAGTGTAGAAAGAACTTGATTCCCTTAAAGCTCTCTAGGCAGACGCCTGGGGAAAATGTGACTGCTGGTCTCTCAGGCGGTCGACCCAACTACTCTGTCTGTTCCTCTGCGTGTGTGTGTGTGTGTGTGTGTGTGTGTGTGCGTGCATGCATGCGTGCGTGTGTGTGTGAGTGTGTGTGTGTAAGGAGGGTATGGTGGCCTCTCTTTGTTGTCCATGGTAAGAGGATCCTGGCTAGTGAAACAATACCTGTCCATTCAAACGGAGATGAACAGACTGAACTGAGTCACGCTGAGCCGATCTTAGCCAGGGTAGGACAGACCAGACGGAGGAGGGGGGGGAGGGACTGAATACCTCCTCCAGTCATTAGCTATCAATGTGGTTTTGTGTAAATGTGTGTGCATGTTTCATCATGAGGCAGGTTCAAAGGTTCTCTTGGGGAGTTAAAGGGGATGATATGGCTGAGGGGGTCTGATGGAGATGAAAGTGGGAATAGGAAATGGGGCAGATAGAGTGAAACGGATCACTTTTTACCTATGAGTAAACTCTCCCTCTCTGCAAAGGTAATCCACACCCCCATTAATAATTGAGGAATGCTCTGTGTGTGTGTGTGTGTGTGTGTGTGTGTGTGTGTGTGTGTGTGTGTGTGTGTGTGTGTGTGTGTGTGTATGCCTGAGAGAACTCCAGCCATTGTGTATCTGTACCGTGCAGTAAATATCTGCACCCTGTATTTTTTTCTGCATTGAAAGTCAGCAAAATTCTGCTTCTCTGGTTGGAAATTAACCAGATCTGAATTAGGGGGATAAGGATTTACTTCTTACAATTACCACTCTCAAGCTTTGGCGTTATATCTTTATCGGCACAGTTTCTCTCTCTCGCACACGCGCACACACGCACACACACACACACACACACACACACACACACACACACACACACACACACACACAATCCTTATATTCCTCTCAATCTCCCACCTGAGAAGGCCAGTGCCCGTCACTCATGTCAATGAGATTTCTGGGTATTTAACAGTCTGCAAGTCAATCCTCTTCAGCCTCACATTGATCTCATCTCAAATGGAGCCAAAAAAGACAATTTAAATATTCATGGTGAAACTGAACAATGCTGACTAAATGTAATGAGGGTCACCTTCAAAAAAGGCTGCAGTTGATCAAAAGCAAGGCAAAAGCAAAACAGGAAGTCAATAGAAAGCCAGCTTAAAATTGAATGTTTTTACATTCCTGCAGCTTTATTATTTGCTCCCTCACCAGTGAAATATTCAAGTAACGTGGCACTAATTCAAGCACTAATGTAATGACCAGTTATCCTTTATTATAAATAATACATCATTTAATTTTTATTTCTTTCTTTATTTCCCCTCTTTTGTCTTCAAACCAATGCGCCTCTTACCTCACCACTCTCAATGGACCTTTTTTGAATATGTTTTTCTTGTACGTGTGTTTTTATGCTGCCACAACTTTATTCCCATGTGCAACTGTTTTCCTTTCATTAACAATGTTATTTTGACAGGTTTGTTTTGTTGACAGCAAGAACGTGATGTACGTATCCATCTGTTTTACCAGGGACCACACAGCAAAGTTAATGCTGCATTTTCATCAAGGAAAACATGGCACTATTTAGTGTACCTAACAGAAATTAAGATGTGTGTGTATATCTGTGTATGGTGTGTGTGTGTGTGTGTGTGTGTGTGTGTGTGTGTGTGTGTGTGTGTGTGTGTGTGTGTGTGTGTGTGTGTGTGTATTAGGCTACAGTAGAGTCTGGTGATGACAGCTATTGATCATTCTTGTTTGAAATAGATGAACATCAGCATATTTAAACAGACAGGGTTTTGTACATAAATGAAAGACAATTTATTTCAAGCAGAGAAAAGTACTAAAAGGGCATCTTCAGACTCGCTGTGAAAAAGGGTTATGAGTTGTTGAGTGAACATTTATGGCAATGTAGCGACAAAGTTAGATTTTGCCAGGATTATGAGCGTGGCAGAAAGACACTTGCTTAGCTTCTTAGTGAAGTGCTGATGAAGAGATATAAGTCTGTTGAGTGTCTAAAATCAATTTCAATTGGACAAAGTTTACAGAAGGAAAAAAAACTTCATTTGTGGTGCCACTACACTGTGAATTCCTTGTACTCATCTGCAACGAGGAAAAAGATGAGTTCCGCTTGTGAATGTGATGGCAGGTAAAGTCAAAACGTAAACTATGACATTTGAGAGTTTGGGAGTCTTACTCTCTGCTCTGATTCACTTCACAAAATGTGAAATAGCCGGCGCTTTAAAGATCAGATGAAACAAATGAGAAACAGCTTCAGCGCTGAGAGACGGACAGTGTAGAAAGACAGGGAATAGCTTTTATCGAGCGTGACACAGAGAAATGGGATCTGGGTTTGTGGGCATTGGAGTGGTAATTGATTCAAGGATCTAGCTCTGCTTTGAGGCTAACCCCAGGAACATTGTTGTACGGGAGCTGATATGCAGTGTGATAGCTTAAATACCCATTTGACGGAGAGCGATTTTGAGCTCTCTGAAAAATCACTCCTCAAACTGATGTGGCTAATAGCTTGCCATGCTAATTCAGACTCAAAACTGTAATTAGACACTTTGTATTGCTATACTTGTTAATTTATTTACAGCCCTTCTGCTTCCTCAACAAATGAATTCTGGGTGATTAAAGCAATCTGGCACGGGAATGAGTAACAAGGATGGTGAGCGGTACTGTACTCCGTTGAAGTCAGAGCCTCATTATGAAGTTAAGAAATACTTATAAAGAAAAGGTACCACTTTATTTTAACCACCCTCATTAGCATTTATAAGCAGTGTATAAGCAATTAATATATATTTATAAAGTGTTACAGATATGGGTTTATGCATTTGTCAACAATGGTAACTCCTGTGAAGCTTAACTGGTGTTTAAACAGATAATGAAATGATTGCTTGATGCTCTGCTAAACAAGGCCATGAAATGCAGCTGACAGCACAGGTGAAAACTAGTTAAGTAGACTTTTAAAGTAAAAGAAAGTTGTCACTATTTTCAACGTCACCCATGGACCTTTAAACTCAACATGCCGTCATTAGTTTTGACCACATTAAAAGTTTTAAATTAAAGCATTACCAATGAAACCTTAATAAAGGAAATTATAATAAAAAATTATCATAAGAAATACAGTGTCTCTGCCTCCTGCGAATCACACAAAATGAATGATGTTTAAAGTTTCTTACCTTTCCATTTTTTTGGCATATTATCTCCTCTTACCTTTATCAGATCCGCCCTGAACTGAAGACCAGCTGCAGAGGAAGCCACTTCTAAACAGCTGATCAAGATAAGAAAATAATCATGTCAGCTCATACGTTTTGCATTTGTGGCTCCAAAGTCATTAGAACTGATCTGGTCACATACTGCAACTGAGCCAAGCACTGAAGCTGCTAATGAAGGGCCTAACAATGTTGTGTACATCTTCTACTGTGAAATATAATCTGTTTGCATTTATCAGTGTTTGGCATCAGTTTGTCCTGCGTGACAAATGATACATCTTAAAAGTGAAAATATTTAAATAATGTTGGGGGGGGTGGGGGCGAGCGTCTCCGTTGCTAATTTTTGTAGCATGACAACTACACTGTTAGTCAGAATTTACTAAATCCACAGTGCTTGTTACTCTTTTTAATCAATCACAAGAAGCTAAAGGAGTACAGTGCAGCTTAGTGGGTTGACAGTGTCTGTTCCAATTACAAATAATGACAATGCAAAATTCTAATTGGAAAATGAAAGAAATTACCATTTACTTTCAACAGTAGCATTCGCAGCAGCAGTCGCATGAATATGGAAATACAGACGTGAGGAACTGGTATTTGTGATTATACACTCGTGGCAGATGATAATAAATTCAGACAGACTTGTTTACAATCAAAGCCGTCCCCGAGGACAAGCTGAGCTAAAGCGCATCTCAAGGTGAGCTGAACAGTAGATGAAGGAGCTGGGATGATAAATCTCAACATCCGTACACATTTTTTGGCATTTATCGCTTGTAACGCTCATCTGAATGTTTTCAGCTTAGCTCTGAGCATACATCGGTTAGCTCATAGCCCAACTAATGCAGCAGAAACTCCATTTTGAATATACATCATCTTACTCTGTGCAGGCCCCGTTCCTCTCGAGTCATCTCTGTTTATCAGGCCTGTCTGTCTACATGATGAGAGCAGAGGTGAAGCAGGAGTCAGCCTGAGAAAGAATACATCACTTATGGAGCTTTGTGTGGCAGCAGATGACAGCCGGAGGGTAGTTAGAGCATGAGGGCCACTCAGACCGCTTTTCTTTATAATATTACCAGGCAGTTGTGTAGGAAATGGTTGCAAGGGCAGGTTGTTCTATACCACCAGTAGTCCATCATAAGCAAGCAGGGATCACACAGGGACACATTAACTGGATCATAGGGGTGGTGTGGATGGTGCTGTATATAAGTATCAATGTGTGTGATAGTGCAGCAAAGACAAAACCAGAGTAACTCTCATTTTAACAGCAACGTCTCTTCAGTATTTTGTGCACAGGTGACGTGCAGTTGAAGAGGACATTTGCTCTATGTTTAGTGAATTGCAATGAGAGTGTCAGTGTGTGCATATTACCCGAGCAGGTCCTCAAACATTTATGAGTTCTTCAGCTTGTGTTGCTCCACAGAGGCCTGTTAGATTTCATTGCATAATTCTGTGCTCTGTTCCAGCCTCTATTGTGCCAATGCAACTCTGTTTATTTGCCAGGATGTTTTCTATGACTGCTCCCTCAGCTCACAAGCCAAAATAACAATGTATTTTCATCATCTAAAGAACTGGTTGATCCCTGTTCATGCAGCAGATTGTTGCAAAATGTGCTCACACAACAACCTTGCGCAAATACCTCAGGCTGTCTTCAAAGTATCTGGAATGTAATCTTGCTATTAAACTTGCTGGTAAACTGTGTTTACAGGCGTTTCTAATATCATATACTGACAATATGTATAAAAACTGTTATTCATTACGATGAAGTGCAGTTTGCCTGTGAAGTCTATAATGAAAACCGCAGGATATGAAACACTTTTGGTGTTATTTACAATTTGCCCTTATTCATCACTATATCTTCTCTCAGGAACAACTTCAAAGATGCTGTGGCATATGCTGCTCAAAATGCATTTGCATGACGACAAGATAATAGCAGGCACGCTCATTTAGAAATGTTCTGCTATCAGGGCAGAGCTGAATCAAAGTATTAAGAGCTGTCCATGGTTCTGAATTATCCACTGATTTATCCTCCTGCCTCCTTTTTTCAGTCCTCTTCCTCTCTTTTCTATCTATCTATCTATCTATCTATCTATCTATCTATCTATCTATCTATCTATCTATCTATCTATCTATCTATCGTACATGTATGGGCTGCAGATGCATTTCAACCCTTAATTGCCACATTACTACTCAATGTATTGTGTAGCATAACCCAGGAGATCAGATTGTCTGTGGAAATAATGGTAACAATCTGACTAAAATGAGGTTCTTTTTTCCTTTATAGACTGTTAAAACTGGTACATCCATGGAAATGAGCAGAACTGTGATCCAATGGCGCCCACTAGTGCTCACACAGTTTACCTGCACTTTATGGAGCTGATTTACACAGACTATAATGGTCTACAAACACTTCCACATTATCCTTCACAGTTTAACTCACAGGTGCAGGCTTTTCAAATTGTGTGAAATGACAAACAGCAAGAAGAAGACGACAACGAGAAAAGAGACCTAGTGGTGCTTGTTTACTGTTGGATCAACATACCAGTTATTACCTGATGTGCCTCTTGTGAAGCCAAATAAACGAGCAGGGTGTGCACAAAACTGTGAGCATGACATCTTATTTTTAAGAAGAGGAGAAGGAGGTGAGGATGGGGAGATAAGAGGTGGGAAGAGAGACTCTCCCAGCAGGTGTGAGGCTGGTTTGACTCTCCTTGTTTCTGTACTGAGGGATGAGTGTGGATGGTAGGATTCCACTTCTCCATCAGCTCTTTTGAGCTGTCTTGTACCACAACTCCATCTGCCTGAAGCAATCGCATTATATGCACATACACACACTAAGTGCACACACATGAACACACAAAGACACAAACGCACACCCTTCCCATAGGCTGTGAAAGCAGATGTGCAAAGCAAAAATCTGAACTCTCTCTCTCTCTCTCTATTGAGGGACAATAAATCAGATGAGTTTTGTCTGCCAGGACAACCCATCTTATATAAAGATGCGCACATTCAATCCGAAATAAATTCAGCAACACTTCCTGGACACAGAGACACACAAATTCATACACACCATCCCCATCCACACCCACCCACACACACACACACACACACACACACACACGCACACACACACACACACAGGCAGAGGTGAGGACCTTTATGTAGCCTCAGCTGCTTCAAGCTACTTGTTCTGCGCTGTGTTTGTCACTGACAACAGTTTTCATTTACTCACAGTAAAAGGTCAGAACAGTCTTCTTTTCGTAAATCACAGCACAGGCAGGGCATTTATCCACAGTGGCTCTCCTCATTCCTTTCCATGAGACATGCTTGTCCATTAGATGGGCTGTCTGGCAAACACCCTCACAAGTCATTAGTGGTGGCAAAACCTAAACCGTCATTGTTAGGGGTGTAAGAAAAAATCGATACACTTGAGTATCGCGATATTTTGTTTTGCAATACTGTATTGATTTTCAAAAAGGAAATATCAAATTTCAATAAAAATATAATGTTTTTTTTTTAAACGTTCAGAAATTTTCATGTAAGACAGTGGTTCACGTTTATGTTGTCTTTAAACCCCGACAAGGACACTAGACGCACCACCAGTGTCCTTGCCTAACAGTGCCTAGCAGTGCCTGACTTTTTGATAGAAGCTAACAATGTAGCTATGACTGAACTTTGGCCTACTTTAGGATATAAACATTAGCTCACTAAGAACCTGTGAACCACAATCCCAAACTTGGAGTTTGATTTTCTGTGTACTGAATCGTTTTCCTAAAGTAAACTTCTTTGACTTCTATGAACTTCTATGTCTTTTTTTAAATATTAGTTTTTCTAAAATTATACTTAAAAAAAATCCCAATATATTGCCTTTCGCACAGTATCGAAATATATTGCAATATATTGAATCGTGACCCATGTATCGTGATACGTATCGTATCGCTAGATTCTTGCCAATACACAGCCCTAGTCATTATCATAAATGATTTGCTCCTAATGATGCTGCTTCTAGGTACCAAGCTAGTGGACTAATGATGGATTCATATGTTAACTTGAACTGAGCATGAATCCTTCAGATCAAATGTGGTCTTATAGTGCGTAGTTTCTGCCTCCCCCATGAGGAATTCTAAGTAATGACAACAACACTGTCGTTGCATCCACATGATGCAAGCCTTCCGTGATTGCGCACCACCCCCACCCCTCCTCCACGCAGCTTCTTGTAACCAAGGTCACGGAGGATTAAAAAAACACGATGGGCTCTTCTGAAGAGGTAATTATCTTCACTCGAGCTTCTGTGTGCGAAAGTCGCCGGACGACACCATTTTCTAAACATAGCCATTCTGAGAACTACAGAGAGAGTTTTGTGGAGCTGACAGTCTTAATTAGCTTTGTATCAAATCATTTAGCAATGGTTTGAATGTAACGGATGTCCATTATTATAAAAAAAAAGGTTACGCCCTAAATCTTTCAATTTAAAACCACAGCTGCCATGGAAAAAGAGGAATGTCAATGGCCCCCCTCCAGGCTTGAATCACCATGTTCCCTGCAGAGATGTTTCCAGAGGTCAGGGTTTCAGACAATTAGATAAAGAGAGCTCCTGCAGTGAGTTAGTTCTTCAAAAGCTCAAAGTCATCATGTTCTGTTTAGGCTTTCCTGCATGTAACAGCTTAATTTTTACTTATCTTTTATGTATATATATATATATATATATATATATACTGGATTACAAGAGTGTGTTTGTGCGTGTGGTTCAGTCAGTGGCAGTCGGTCAAGTATTTCAATAAAAGATGTTACTTTACGCAGTAAGCCTGCTTCTTCCCTTTCCTCCAAGGTCACGCTATTGGCTATACGCACACAATGACTCGATACATTACACACATGACGTGACTTGTACAGAACTAATGCAGATTCCAATCATCCATGGATGGCTGGGTGATTTTGATATTTCCACAGCATGAAAAAAAATACAAGTAAGAGAAGCCAATCAACAGAGAATGAGAAAACAGCTGGTACAATTGCAGCAATAGTTGCGGAGCATCTGTCACTTTATATCTTTTATCTCAATTCTCTCTCTCACTCTCTCTGCTGCTGAATGTAGGTCAGTCCTGAAGAGAGATGTGAAAGTGAATAGTAAATCAAAACTATCTATCAGCCGATGCCACAGCAACCAATGCCTGAGGCTATAGTTGCTGCACCGCACGCAAGCTAACTGATAGCCACGCGCGCACACACACACACACACACACACGCACGCACACGCACGCACACACACACTCACATACACACAGACAATATAAATCACTATTACACGTGTCATTTAAATGACACGTGTAATAGTGATTTCTATGTACAGTATTCTCATCTCTCATTCATCTCATTTAATCTCTCTCTCTCTCCAAGCTTATTTGAATGCAGGTAGTGCCCTCTTTTTCTCTTCCTGTCCACCTCACTGAAGCATTGCTTTGAGAATAAATAAATAAATAAACAGGCCCAGTAGGCCTACTGGGCTATATCTGTACAGGTGTGACGTCCATTTCTCCTCATACTGGTGGCTCCTGCAGCACTGCACCAGTGATTTATTTCCACTCTTGTTTGCTTGATTGACCATGTGTCAGGGCGAATCAGTGGCAGAAACCAAGGTTGTCACAGAGGACAAAAACTTAGCAGCAGGCCCTCTGACTAACAACTTCAGGAGAGGCAGACAAAACCTCTGATGTGCTGAGGACCTTGTGGACAGTCTCTGTCCTGCCACGGTAGACACAGTCACGAGACAAGCGCATCTTTACATCGTACTGACACAAACGTAGGCCTATGTGTTAGAAGCTTTTGTTATCAAAGCCGAGCAGCTGTAACCAGTAAAATGCTTAACATTGTTTTTTTGTTTGTTTTTCTTAACATTGTTAATACCTACCTTATGGAGAAGGGTCAGAGTCCAAATAAGCATGAAGAAAGCACCTTTTTTTCTAATTTTAAATAACAAATTAGTTTACCTGCATAATGTAGTCAATAATAAGAGACTACATTTCCTAGCCGTGCGTGACGTCAACTGTACGCGACACTTTCCACAAGTGAACACGTGACGTTTTGTTTTGGTTCCTCTTTCCTCTCTGCGGACCTGACGGCTATCTTCCTTTTGTATATGTCAATACTATCTTCACATGCAGGACGACGCAGAATGGACAACATCGGCTTCCTCTTTTTGAACACTTTTCTTTTTTGCACCTGCTTGGCTTCACCGCCGAATTTTGTCCTCCTCTTCGCAGATGATTTAGGTTTCGGGGACTTAGGTTGTTATGGACACCCCAGCTCACTCACTCCCAACCTGGACCGCCTGGCAGCGGGAGGACTCCGGTTTACAGATTTCTACTGCACCAGCCCCGTCTGCTCCCCGTCCAGGTATAGTAACGTTACACTATGTGTAATTCATGCAGGACCCACGGTGAATGATTTAGTTTAATGTGTGTCTGTGTGTGTGTGTGTGTGAGTGTGAGTGAGTGAGTGAGTGAGTGAGTGAGTGAGTGAGTGGACTAACAAACCATGTTTTAATCTATGCACACACACGTTTTTGTAATTTTAGGGTTCCGTTATGGCCCGTGATTGTATGCCACCCTCTCTAACTTTAAATGTAAATGTTGAAAACAAGTGGTTAAAAGCCATAACCATTTGTGTAATAGCAGACTGTGGAGTGCTGGGATTACTTTATGTTTTATTTATTTCATTTATTTTTATTTATCCTTTATTTTACCAGGTGATATCCCATTGAGATAGTCAAATCTCTTTTACAAGGGAGCCCTGGAGCAACAGTACACAAGTTACACAGAATCACAAAAACAGACACAGCAAACACATAGGCCTACTTTTATTATGCATCTCATTATCATTAACACTTCAATAGTTTGAAGGATGAAAATGTGTCACCAAAAGTGTGATCGTCGTGAAGAATATCCAATAGGAGATGAAGATAAAGTGTTTAATATAAACTCACTGCTGATCAGCATTATTCAGCTGAATGCAGTACAACGAAGGAGTAACTCAAAACAGATCATGTTGTTTATGGAGGAATTAAGTAACATAACTAGTAAGCAGTGTTTAGAGCACATAATACATAACAACTGGTTCACAGTGAATAATATCTCCATGTTGAAAGATATTTGTAAATGAGTAATTTGTGAATTAATACATGGTATGCATGGGTTCTTTTATCCATGTCTTACAAACTTTCCAGTTTTTCCTAAAAGCCTTGCTTTGATTTGTTGGCTTTCCAGGGCATCATTGTTGACGGGGCGCTATCAGACCCGCTCAGGTATCTACCCGGGAGTGTTGTACCCAGGCTCTAGAGGTGGTCTTCCTCTGAATGAGACCACAATTGCGGAAGTGTTGAAACCTATGGGCTATGCTACTGCTGCCATAGGGAAGTGGCACTTAGGAGTTGGGGCCAATGGGATGTTTCTTCCAACCAGGCAGGGGTTTGACCAGTACCTGGGGATCCCCTACTCCCATGACATGGTCAGTGCAATTGAATTTAGCTCCAAACCTAAATTATTAAAAGTTTTGAAAAGTAATCTGTTATGGTATTTGTTAAAAAGAAATTTCTTTTCTGCAATGTCTACTTTATTATTTGTTCCTTTGTCTCCCTGTTCTTCCCAGGGCCCCTGTTGGAACCTGACTTGTTTCCCTCCAGATGTTAAGTGTTTTGGATTGTGTGACGTTGGCACTGTTACCGTCCCACTAATGCACAATGAGGTCATCAAGCAGCAGCCAGTCAGCTTCCTCGATCTGGAAAGGGCTTACAGTGATTTTGCAACCAATTTCATTACCACATCAGCCAAGAAAAAACAACCTTTCTTCCTCTACTACCCTTCCCATGTAAGCAACAGAAACAGTCTGTGATCACACTTACAATCATTGCAGAATCAGAGCTCTCTCCTGGTCAGCTAAATTCTTGAATGCGTAGTACAAGTCCATGTCCACACACACGCCCACGTTAGTTTTTAAAAGCAAGAAAGTCAGTAAACACCTTTTTCTACTTCCTCCTACAGCACACCCACTACCCCCAGTATGCAGGTCAAGGGGCAGCCGGGCGCACTTTAAGGGGCCCATTTGGAGATGCTCTGTTTGAGTTTGACAACACAATAGGAAACCTACTAACAACCCTTGAGAAGACAGGAGTGACCAACAACACACTGGTCTTCTTCACTTCTGACAATGGGTTGGTTTTTGCCCCTTGTTTGTTTTTTATATGAATATGTTGCCTGTGTTGTACTTATAGTTACTTTCATACTTTCTTATGCAGGCATTTTAATCACCCTCCACAATAGCTGTGGTATAGCAGTGTGTTTATCTCTGTTCAAAGGGTGCATAATATCTCGGCCCTCTTTTATTTTTGATTTTTTGTCTTCTTATGATATTGCATTTATTGTCTTTTATCTAATGGTGTGTTATTCCTGTCTCTGTGTGTAGGCCTGAACTGATGCGTTTGTCTCGTGGAGGTAACGCTGGCCCTCTGAAATGTGGAAAAGGCACCACGTATGAGGGGGGCATGAGAGAGCCAGCCATCGCCTTTTGGCCAGGGACTATCAGGCCAGGTGTGGAATCCTTAGTCATCTGCACCAAAAGTTTAGACTGAGTGATGCTTCCAAAGACACATTTTTTCTGTTGCACCAAACCAGCACTTTGGTCAACTTTTGTGCTTTATAAATACATTTTGATTGGATTTTGATTTGGAAACCAGAGTTTTCTACACAGACCACTTCAATTTCAGAGACCATACTGGTGGTTTTGCTTATTGCAATCAAAGCTTCACTGGTGACCATTTTCAGAAGCATACCATGCGTCTTCACAGTGATTTCATACAGTCCAGGCATCAACTGGTCTATGGTTCCAATATGAAAATAAATAGCATAATCAAATGATGAAAACAATTTACACATGTCCTTTTTATGATGGCTGCTTGTTCTTTTTCTGTATGCATCTCTTTAGGTGTGACCCATGAGATGGCCAGCACTCTAGATATCCTCCCCACCATTGCAAGTCTGGCAGGAGCCAAACTACCCCAGGTGATGCTGGATGGGGTCGATATGACAGAAATCCTTGTCAACCAAGGAAAGGTAGTGGCGTAATACCTTACACTGTAGAGATTGAAATATGTGAAAACCAAGCTGATGTATTCATTTTTATTTTTTTTAACTTTTTTTGCAGAGTAAAAGGGAGACAATGGTGTTCTATCCCACAGATCCCGATGAGAAGTATGGCCTGTTTGCTCTCAGGCTAGGGAAGTACAAGGCCCACTTCTATACGCGAGGTACAGCAGACTTCATATACATCATTAGTTGAAACGTCAAGAAGCATTGTCACTCAGTCAGAACTTATGTGTTTTTAACTCCTGCTTGTCCATGTTTGTGCATCAGGTGCTACCCACAGCGGTACTACCCCGGACCAAGACTGCCCAGTATTTGCAGTCCTCAAGGCCCACGACCCCCCTCTTATTTTTGACCTGGAGGCTGACCCCTCGGAGCACTACCCTCTCCCCCTGACGGGAAAACCCGACCTCCAAGCCCTGCTGGAGAGGATCAAGAAAGTCAAGGAGCAGTTTGAAGCCTCCATGGTATTCGGAGAGAGCCAGATATCAAAAGGAACAGACCCCGACCTGGAGCCTTGCTGCAATCCTCAGTGTAGCCCCAAGCCCAGCTGCTGCAAGTGTTAATGGGACAAACTTCCACAACCGCTGAGAGACAATGTGGGAAAGCCTGGAGCTACTGCACTGATTTTTGCCTCAAGATTGCTTTGCACAAGACGTGATGCTGATTTTGTAATTTCCTGATAATGCATCGCCACTTGCTTGTGTTACTGAAAAGTAACATTGTAAACACTCCTCAATGAGGAGATGATTTTCTTAATTTTGATATTGACTATTTTTAGAACTAATGTATGTATGTATGTATGTACTGTATTTTTCCTGACTATTTGAACACATGTTTTATTCATTGATTTATGATTTCATTTTCCACTCAACATTCTTTATAATCATAACATTTGGACTTTATGTGAAAACGCTTTGCAACATATTTCAATCACACAAACAATCAAGAGTAGATCTCAACAATAAAGACAACAATAAAGGTTTCGGACATCAAGCATATATTTTATTCATAAGACCAAACCCATGACAAGTCAGAGTGATTTTTTTGTCAATTTTTTTTTCCTTTGTTTTTCCCTGGAATTTTAATTCATTTTACAAGTCCTTTGTTTTTAAAGATACAAGATAGGATATGTTTGTTCTGTCACATACTGTTTTGCTCTAGGTATACAGTGAAGAATCTTGTTGATGTAATAAAGTCAAAAATTTGGTTTAACTTAATGTATGTCTTAGCGGATATATAGGACTAGATCATCCTCAGAGGTTGTTTTTGTATAGCTGTGTGAAAAGAAGGGTTTTAGGCTGTGACAAGATAGAAAAACATAATCCGAAGCAAATAGATACAGATCAGAGATAGATCACACTGTTGGAGCTCAAAGGCGATAACTATAATCGGCAAGACGCAATAATAGTTTTCCAGTGGCAGCGGACTCAGTCACTACTCAGCTCTAACAGCAGATTGGTCAGTAGTCTGGTGGGTGTATGTGTCACACACTAATGATGTCACATCTCACAAATGTGCTCTAAAGGTGCTGCTGAAGCCTGTCTGTCCAGAGGTATGGAGTTGGCAGGAACTCAAATGCCACCTGTGTGACAGATACTGAGTTAACATCTTGTGAAGAAACACAAGACATTGAAATTAAATTATTGCAGATCACAGAAATGTATGTGTTTCTCTTTTTTTTCAGGGGTTTTTGTCTGGTTGTGATCTCTTTTTTTTTCTTTTTAATTAATGTACATATTCATTTTATAACATACTCAACATAAAGGACACAGCACTATCTTAGATTCGCTATTGTATATACATGATCTAACTGACAGCAATACGTATGTAGATAACGCTCTGCCTCCCTCCTACCATCAGCAGTGAATCGAGGTGTTTGTTCTCGTGAACTGTGACTGAAAGCAGCGGAACAAGATGCTAAACGGTGTCTGAAAGAACAAGGGGGATGGTCAGGGGTGTAAAACCTGAAACTTCAGATGACTTTACTGAGTGCATCATTTATCAAATCTACCCCCTCCGCTATATAAGGTGCTAGACTGTAAGCTATGGTATGCTACAACAACCCCAGAGTATGTTGTTGTGTAATGTAAGAATGATGTTTCAACCTTTGAACCAGATTAACAGCAATAAATAAATATAGGAACACGTGGCCATCCCTTTTATCCATCATACTTAAAAAACAAGATCAAAGTCTAACCATTTACATAACTATAAAACCTCCCTTTTAATGCTTTATTAAAGGTTTGATTACATTGTGATACCAGGACCAAGTTTTAGCAGGACGCTTTCACTGTACAGTAGGCACACTGCAATACAGCATTACTGACACGCGGCTACCAGTCAGTCTAGTCATTCCTTTTCCCTCATTAAAACTGCCAAGTCAAAAGAAAACGGAGACTAGGATGTCCCTGACAACCAGATTTATACAGTCAGAGGTATGAGAATATGGCTTTTCAGAGGGCTTTTGCTTTCTCTGACCTGGAAGTCACATCAGTCATTGCAAAGCATACAGCGATCAGTGATTTGCAATTTTAACAGTTGAATGATTTCATGTGAAAGCTCCCTACGTCGAAGGTCAGCAAGCAGTGCAACTTTGAGGACTGGGCGAAGAGTAAAATGGATCTGTCGTATCATCCAAATGTGCTGACACTTACTGCACCTAATCCAAGCTGAATGAAATATCTGTGGGGCTATTAACATTCAAAGTTCATCACAAGTCATCACTCTAAAATCTCTTACACCTGCAGTTACTCCTGTCAGAGTGAGTCATTAATACCCACAATAAAACAAAATCCCCTCCATCAGTCTCAGCTGTGAGTGTTTCTTAATTAGTCTGGATGAGGCGCCTGCATGTCTACGTTCTATACATATATTTACAACACACACTACGTCTTGTACGCGACACAGGGGTAAGCTCGGACCAAGGACAGTTCACTGCACTCTCTCTACTTTGCTCCAATGTCACTATCAGTAGAAATCAAATTAGCAGTTATAATATTTTGAACAAATACATATTTACAGTTAATTAAACGCCGACCTCTTGGTTCTACACCATTTCTGTACTGATTGTTGAGCTGCTTGCCATTCACTTAGATATGTGTATTTCTTGGTGTGTCTGTGTGCAGTAACCCTACTAGCCATGCATTGAAAAGTGAAACAGCAGTAGTAGGTATATTGTTTTCATTTCAAAAGAGGAACCCTTAAATAAACAGGTGCTCAGCGTCTTAGTTTTGTATCATAGAAAAAGTTAAAAGAAACAGGCAATCAATCCATCGAGATGATGGAAATAAACAGAGAGAGGGATGAATGAAATCATTCAAATGCCTAGCATACTGTAGAAATGAAGATCCCAGTTTTAGAGGGACACAAAGGAGTATTTTACAATGGAGAGAAGACCCCACTGACAGCGCCCTCTGGTGGCAAACCTGATGAACATACACAAGCTGCAGAGAAAGAAGGTGGGTCATCATGGCAACACTTCTTACTCCAGGTAGATGTCCTCGGTGGGGCAGGCGTACTCCAGATGTTCCTGGTAGTACTCCTGGAAGGCTCGTCTGTGGAAAATACAGACAGAAGAGAGCATGACTAAAGATCAACCTGCCAGCTATTAAAGGCAGCCTTCCATAGTAATCCTTCTTGTATTGTATTGTAACAGATTTTATGAAAAATTTAAAATGCTTAATTAAAATAATTCCAGTGCAAATACAGAATCACTCTTGTTGAATCAAAGGAGGGTAATTGTTTTTGTCCTTGTTGTTGGGTCTGTTCCACAGACAGAGCCGGATGAGAACCTGATAGATGAAACAGTTTTGCCCACCCCATGCTCTGCTGCCTGCTGTCGCTCCATCCAGACACAGTGAACTATCTGTATCTTTAATTATTCAAACCCCGTATGTCTGAATCCGACATGACTAAGCTTCCACACATGCACACACATTAAATACTGCAGTGCACAATAAACCTGGATAACTGCTCACTTATCCGGCTACAGATGAGAGTGATTGGAAATAAAGATACACTTTAATCCAGGAATATGAGATCAGACTACAAGGGCAAATCATCAAAGAGCACTTCAAATATGATGTACAGCTAAATAATTTAGTTAATGTTTCCAATCTCTTTTAAGGGCTCTTAGCATTTTCGGTATCTTGACAAATAAAGTGCATTTAAACACATTTTCAGTATCTTGACAAATAAAGTGCATTTAAACACATTTTTAACATATATATATATATATACACATATACATATATATATATATATATATATATATATATATATATATATATATATATATATATATATTTAACATGTATATATGTTAAATCAAACAAAAGCACAGAAACACAAAAGAAGTAGAAGTAAAGTCATTACTGTGCCTTGGTATACCTTTGATGTCGAGTAATTGATGTAATAATGTGATTTGGACTCACCCAACACACTCTGCTACAGGCCGCATGGACTCCTGGGATACAAACACGTGGCAAGCAAATCTGTTCAACATGGGGTGCTTAGTGATAAAGCCAAAGTAGCTGCAGAGAGAAGAAAACAATATGATGAAATCAGTCAGCTGTTACACTGCACACTTGTGACAAGAGGGCAGAAAACCAATGTGTTTGTTTACCAGTTGTTCCTCGGATGGCATCCACAGAAGGAGATGTTCTTCATCTGGAAGAAGTGACTACATCTGTCATACTGAAGATGGGGCGAGGTGCAGAGACAGAGACAAGAAGAAAGCATTAAAGCATTAATGTAACTTGTTATTCCATAGCAGAGGGACGACTGACTTTGAATTAATTGTCTGAGGAATTGATTGATTCATTTTTTCATTTGTCCATACCTCATCGAGTGTGTCATATTCATCCTCCAGACTCATGATCAGTTTCACTCCTTGCAAGCTAATCTCCAGCTCACACAGAGAAGGAGGTCGCACATGTACCGTCCGTTTCCTTGATATCGCGATCTAACATAAATATATCATATTTACATGTCAAAACAACTTCCTTTAATGGTGCATACAGTGTAGCAACATGCTTGTGTCTGTTTTGTGCCATTGTTTTGCCGTTTTCCACTTGGCTCACCTTCTGCATGGCGGCGCAGAGAATGCCGTTGCCTTGGTGATAAGGTACCTCAACAGACCCCAAAAACTGAACGCTGAAAGTCTCAATCCATGCTGGATTTCTTTTCATGCCTACAGAGTGCAATGTAGACACATACAGAACATGTGATTGTTCTTACCTTCACAGTGAGACAAAGGAAACAACAGTCGATGACTCTCTCAACTCACCCAACAGCTCCTTAGACTGGCCTATGACCTCATGGGCATAGAAAGCAGGAAAGATGCCCCTCTCCCCTGTTCGCATGTTATAGCCTCGGTACCAGTAGTCATCCTCTTCTTCCTCCACATACAAAGGATCATCCACATCCAGCTCCAGCTCATCTGCATGTCTGGGGATGAATCTGCAGAGAGCAGCAGAGAGGGAGAGGACAAAAAAGAACTCTGTTAAATGTTGTGTCCTTACATTGTATCCCTGCTGCTGCGCATCCTATAGATGGGAGTTAATTCAATCAGGAAGCATCTGTTTGGGTTTCAGGTGACTCCCATTGGAGAGCAGAGAGAAAAGAGAAATTAAACAGCTGACAGAGAAAGACAGTGGGGTGGGTGTAGGGAGACAGAGCTCTACATTTTGGGATGTACTTACTAAAAAAAGTACTTTAGCAAAGCAAATACATTATTATAAATGCACAACATGTACATGTATACAAGGGAGGTGCATGTAGCTTTCCCTCTCGCTCTTGCACACACCCAAGCGCAGACACAG
Source organism: Perca flavescens (assembly GCF_004354835.1). Taxonomy (NCBI): domain Eukaryota; kingdom Metazoa; phylum Chordata; class Actinopteri; order Perciformes; family Percidae; genus Perca; species Perca flavescens. The sequence continues at coordinate 26,488,759 of NC_041338.1, forward strand.
GGGGTGTCTCATGTGATTATTACTGGTCACCCTGCAACTCTCGAGCCCAACTGTAGCTTGGACATCTGCTCTCCTCCCTTACATAATTAGTGAATCATCAAGGAAAAGTAGCTTTGTTTATCTCCACAAGGGCCTTTTCTCCCAGACACAAACTGGTAATTTGCAAATTGGAGTTAATGGAATTCACAATTTATTCCACCATACTGTTTCTACAATCGCTGAAAACAATTGGCCGCATTTCTTGCAATCTTTTATTATGTATATGCTCTTTGCTGGAGTTCGCATTGCTCCCACTGATATCCCATTATCAAACAATGAGTGTACTGTAGATTGTCTTACCTGTAGACTGCCCTGTGTGTCTGGTCCCTCTCCTCTCCATTGATGGTACAGGAGAAAAGCCCAAAGGACTCTGTGCCTAAGTGGCAAACATACGCCTGTTAGACCTTTTTATTGTCCTGAAAACAACCTTTTCAAATAAAACTGAAAGCTAAATGTCAAAAACAACATACACTGAATTATTTGTTGTAATTATTTGTTGGAGGTACATTCTCAAGTAAACTTTGTTGGAAGTAGTCTAAATGGGAGCTCATTTGATTTGTCAAAAAAGAAATGGCAAAGAAAGCCTTTGTAATGAGCCTTTGATTATGCAAATCACCCTTTATTAGGGATATGAATCTTGAAGCGAGAGCACTGATTGATGATGGATGTACTGGAAGGCAGAGCCCTCCCATAGGTCTTGTGTGGGATCCCTGCCAAATTTAGATCACATGTTAATGTATCATGCTGACAGTGATGAGTTAAACTCTAATGTAGTATATTCATTCTACAGAGCCTGAGTACATTTTAACGATAATAGGTATATTTACATTAGCTTAAGTTAAAGGAATAGTTCCACATTTTGAAAAATGCACGTATTCACTTTCTTGCCGGGAGTTACTGTAGATGAGGAGTGGTAATGAGTAAGCTTTAGAACCAGGATGGATGTTTCCCCCTGCTTTTAGTCTTTATGCGAAACTAAGCTAATATCTCCTGACTAGTTTCATATTTAATTGACAGATATAAGAGTGTTTCTTATCTAACTCTCAGAAAGAAAGTGAATATGTGTATTGCCCAAAATCTCAAATGATTCCTTTAATCCGTAAAATTACATCTTTGATTGCAAGTACATATCTGAGAGTTTTCCAAAAGGGTGCAGTGTCTGAACAGCCTTGTGGACGACTTACTGGAGGAGCGGGAGGTGCTGTTGACGAACACATTGAGGAACTTCTTAGAGAATGGGAGGTCAGCCTCAGGGGATGAGTCCTCAGAAGAACTGAGAAGTTCTGGCCTCACCTCCTCATCATCGTGACCATAGTCCACCCCTCTCCCCAAAGGTTCCTCGTCACATAGCGTGGAGAGCTCACTGTCATCACTCAGGACGGAGGTGCACCTGAGAGGACAGGGTTTGTTGGTTTCAAGTACTGTAAGATTACTTGATTTACCACTAGAAGGCACACCCTACAGAAAGTAGTGTTTAATTAAAAAATTTAAATAAGTGTTTACCTCTAATTAGAGAATAATGCAAATACTATTGCATTTGTTCTGCCCAATTTAAACACAGACACATACTCAATTTTCACACATTTCACACACTGATTGTCAGAGCATACCTTCTGAGACTGACTAGTTCCAGCGTAGTATTCTCATCCACCACCAGCGTGTACTTCATGGAGTCATACGCCAGTCCATCATCTTCATTCGGCTGCCTCAGAGCCAGATCTTTCTCACACAGTGGTAGGTCATGGTCAGATATGAGATGGTCTTGCACACTGGAATCAAGGGGTGGTGAACTGTCAAGCTCTAAGTCACTTCCCCTGTAGGACTGCTTCCTCAAGCCACCCAGGAATGGGTAAGAGTCTCCGTCGTCCTCCTCTTCTTCATTGTCCGTGGAGTAGGTGAGGCTGAAGCAGCGGTTTGTCTGGGCAGTGGGTATGTCCAGTGTCAGGCTTTGTTTAACCTCGGTGATACGCTCAAGAGAGGCTGAGGAACGACTCGTTGGCCTGGGCTCAGTTTCTCGTCCTTCGTCCTTGTCGCTGACCACACTCTCACTGAGGCTTGGTGAGTCCAGATCCTTCCTTCCCTCTAGCATCATCAAGTCATTGTTGGGTTCTTCATCTTCCTCCTGTCTCCTGGCATTCTTGGATGGTTTGTCTGTGAAGTTCTTCTCAGAGTCTTTAGTGGTATCTAAGGAGTTGAAATCTGTGGTCCCCCTCCCGTTGTTTGCACAGCGCTCTAAGATCACAGGGTTTATGGTGTCACCAGTACAGTTGTTCATATACAGACAGGTATTCATCACTGCTCCTTTTGAAGACTCCACACTCTTCCTCCTCTCTCCTTCATTCTCTTCTTCCTCTGATCCCTCCATCTCTGCTTTCTTCTCTTGGTCCTCATCATTGAAACCATCTCCATCTCCAATGTCTGAGGATGGTGAGATGGTGTCTGACACAGACACCTTCCTCTTGAAGCAGTCCTCAGGACAACTGATTGGGTACGAGCCCTCTGAGATCATCCTGTTGACCAGGTTGCTGAGCAGCCATGGTGAGTCTGAGTTCTCGCTCAGGTCGTCTTCGCTTTCTGATTCGGAGTCTCCCTCACTGGTTCCATCATATTCATCTGCATTGGGCATTAGCCTGGGTCCCACTGGCAGGTAGAAGGAGCGTTTGAAGCTCTCTAGACTGTGGTCTGGTTCTATCTGCAGTACCATCTGTCTGGACATGCTGTCTTCACATTGTTGGGCTGGAGGCAAAGTTTCATCTGGGTCAGCCTGGTGTTCGAAAGACAGCTCATCGTCCACATTCTGCAGCCCCATCAGAGCTCGATCATCATCGTAGGACTCAGGGGGTAAGATGGGTGAGTCAACAGGGGATGGTGTAGCAATAGTGGGTGAGGGTAGAGGGGAAGGAGAGGGAAGAGGAGACCCTTCTTTGATTGGGTCAGGTTGGCCCAGAAGTAAAGACACTTTCAGTCCCACGATGCCACTGTCCTGCTCTAACTCTGTGTCCGGGTCCAGTTCCTGGTCTGATGTAGGCGAGCTGGCCTCCTCAATGGAGTTGGTGAGGTGAGACGAGCGTCCACTGCTGCTGTCATCACTTGTCAGGTCAAGCTCTGTCTCTGAGATAGAGGAGATCATGTTGGAGACCACGGGACCTCCACAGGCAAACGCTGCCTCCAGCTCCCCTTCAACGTCAGAGTCAGAGCCTGGAGAGCTGAGGTCCTTGTCCTGGTCCGAAGTCATGTAACCCTGCTGGTTCATGTCTGCTATCCCTGGGTCTGAGGATGGAGAGGTGGAGTCGTTAGCGGCTGCCTCCATGGCAGAAACTGCTGCATCGGAACTGTTGGACCGGTCAAGAACATCTGAGCGGCTGTTGGCCATAAAGCTGGAGAAGGAGGCGGGTTCAATGGAGGGGAATTCCACATAAGTCGACTGATTCTCCTTACACACCATATCGTAAGTCTCCTTACACATGAACTCCACCTCAAAGTCCTTCTCCAGCTCTTCATCAGAGAAGGGTGTATCGGCACCGTCGTTGGCTCCCATGGGTGCAGTGGATGACAAGCAGCGACTGGTTCCATCTGGATCTAGCTCGTTCTCCGGCTCCACACCAGACTCACTGGTGATCGTGTAAGTGTCAGTGGCACGCCGGTTTGAGTGTTTGTGGTTGTGGTCGCTGTTGAGGTCATGGTCCACCTCGGTGTCCGAACACTGGGAGTGCTCGTCTACAGAAGGTACTCTGGCTGTCTGGACTGAAGGGTCTACTTTTGACTCAGTGACATCACCAGAGAAAGGGTGGGACTTGTGTTGACCAAATGAGCCTGTGAAGATAAAATGGTGGGGAGAAACAAGAAAGGCAATGGGAGAATGAAAGTACAGGATGACATAGAGGATTATGAAGAAGATGATGTAGAGAATGCAAAAAGAGAAAGGAGACAGGTCAGAAGAGTTGCAGAGCAATTTGGACAATTAAAGAAAGAAGATTATAGAATAATATTTTTTTCTTGAGTTCATAATCAGTTTTTTTACAAAAGGATGTGGAATGAGCAAGTTCAGCAAATGCTTTTTCATTAGAAACACACAAATATGATTTCCCAAAGTAGACTAGTGTAAATGGGTTTGTAACAATTAACATGATGTGTTTTGCTAAACATACAGTATCTCACAAAAGTGAGTATACCCCTCACATTTTAGTAAATATTTCATTATATCGTTTAATGGGACAACACTGAAGAAATGACACTTTGCTACAATGTAAAGTATTAAGTTTACAGCTTGTGTAAATGTGCAGTCCCCTCAAAATAACTCAACATACAGCCATTAATGTCTAAACCGCTGGGTACACCCCTATGTTAAATTCCCATAGAGGCAGGCAGATTTTTATTTTTAAAGTCCAGTTATTTCATGGATCCAGGATACTATGCATCCTGATAAAGTTCCCTTGGCCTTTGGAATTCAAATAGCCCCACATCATCACATACCCTTCACCACACCTAGAGATTGGCATGGGGTACTTTTCATAAAATCATCTCTCAATGCAAATCAAACTAGCTATTAGGCTAACTGACATAGAACCATGCCAATCTCTAGGTCTAGGTGCATAGTATCCTGGATACTATGCATCCTGATAAAGAGATGATAGAGAGATGATTTTATGGAATCTACCCCATGCCAATGTCTAGGTATGGTGATCTTTATCAGGATGCATAGTATCCTGGATCCATGAAATAACTGGCCTTTAAAAATAAAAATCTGCCTGTCTCTATGGGAATTTAACATAGGGGTGTACTGACTTTTCTTGCCAGCGGTTTAGACATTAATGGCTGTATGTTGAGTTATTTTGAGGGGACTGCACATTTACACTGTTATACAAGCTGTAAACTTAATACGTTACATTGTAGTAAAGTGTCATTTCTTCAGTGTTGTCCCATTAAAAGATATAATGACATATTTACTAAAATGTGAGGGGTTAACTCACTTTTGTGAGATACTGTATATAGTCATATAAGTGAAATTCACATCACTACACTACACGACACTGATGATAATGGAATGAGCTCTAAGCTTGCTGGGCTGGCCTTTTTGTTACCGTATTCGGGCCTCTCCCGCCTGTTGCCCTCGATGTCGCAGAGGAGGGGCCTATGAGGGGATTGGGGGTTCCCGCCCTCCCCTGCCTGTTTTGGTGGAATACCTTTGCTCTGAGACCCTGGTGCCTGGGAAACTGGAGAGGTTGGGCACTGGCCTGTCACATGGCTACCATCCTCCAGACATGAGTGGGTTGGAGACAGACGACCTTGATGTAGAGAAGATATTTATTTTCTAATTGTGTAATGCCTGCAGTTTGTAAATAATCATTTATAATAGCTGGGGCTTCTTTTAAACAAGGCAACAATACATCTGCCGATCTGGGACAATCATTTCACGAATGAAAAACTTAAAAAAAAAAAAGAAAAAAAAAGAATCAAGAAACTTAAAATACTTTCAAATCTAATATGATGTGCATTGATGATTTTTTTTTTTTTTTTTTTTTTTTGATTATTTCCTTCTAATTACCTGACATGAGCCAATCCATGTCATTTTCAAATAATACACAACTTGCGTTTCATCAGGTTGAATTTAAGGATATTTTATTATATGATATGATATTTTATTATATTATTTGCAGAAAGCTGTGATGGGGCAGACTATATACTGTATCTGTTATCAGTCATTAGAAGATCCCTAAGTGATGCAGCTAATGAATTAGTGTTGGGTAAGAAACTGGATCTATTATGTATGAAATGTATTTCTTCTCCAAAGATTTACCAAAATATTGTCAGTCAAAATAAGCAGGTGTGGTACACCAACAAAAGAATACAATGAAAACATATCTATAGTCCATACTCAAACTTATCACAGCTAATTACTCATGTATTCACCCTGTGAGGTCTTGCGTAAAGAGTCCTGCCAGCTTCCTTTCTTTGGGGAGAGACTGCTGTTGTTGTTCAGTGAATCCTAATAAGAGGAGAGAGAGGAAGATATTCAACAAAGTTGTACAGAGTTATACCTAATCTGTGTTCAGTGTGTGTTTAGGACCACAGCTTCAGGCTGCTTACCTGTGACACAGCAGTGGTGAGGTTCAATGTGGTGGGTCTGCTCTTCAGAGTGCCAAGAGTAGGAGAGAGAGGGGGGGAGGCAGAGGGGGACGGGGGTGCATCAGGGTCAACCTCTTCATCTTCTTCCTCTTCCTCCTCATCATCCTCATCTTCATCGTCAATCATCTCAAACTCTTGGAAGTCATCCTGGAAGGAGCAGACTGGGTGGTGCATGTCACTCTTCTCCAGAATGAGGGAGTCCTAAGGCCAAGGACAGAGATAGAAAGACAAAAGAGAAAGAGAGACTTGTAATGTGGTACACACACCTTCAGCATGTTTTAGATAAACTAACCAAAGCATCTCCTGTTCTCACAGCAGAGGGGAAAGTGTTATGTAGTGAGTCAACACAAAGAAAAAAGCTGCTACCTTCTATCCACTGCATATTATTTCCATTTTCATCTAAAAGCTTTGCCAAGAACAGGCCTGTCTGAGAGATGATTAGAACAAGGAGATCACAGATGGACGGCATGCAACACGATGTTCTTTGATTACACAGAGGGCATTTGTAAAACACACATAAAAGCACTGTAGTGGGCAACTCTGTCACATAAGCAGCCACAGTACATTTTGCTGATATGTTCTTTCTGCAAACTCGGGTCCTCTGTGTGCAGTGTGCACCCATGAATACACTTGTGTGTGTGTGTGTGTGTGTGTGTGTGTGTGTGTGTGTGTGTGTGCATAAGACAGATAAGCTAAGTGCAGCCTTCAGCATCAGCAGCGTTCCCACCTCCCTATGAAAAGATAAAGGTGAAAAGGTTGAAACAATTAAGTCAATACAAAGTAAACTGGAAAAAAACTAGTCTTTAGGATGGACTGTTTGGAAGAGAAAGGAGGACGTGATAGTGTGTGTGTGAGGCAATGAAATAAGAGTGGATCAATCAATAGTCTCTCAGGTTTCATTTGGTTTACCGGAAAGCAGTGCACTAAATGATTGAGGTTTAATAGACCACACCTCCATGGACGTGAGTGTGCTGCTGTGTAGTTTTCATGTTTGCCAGATACAAGGTATATTGATGGTGCAAGGTCTATGAAGTAGCTTTTTGACACATCTCACACTGTCTGCTAAATATGGAAGAAGAGGCAATTGCACTTTGTCTGTGACAAGGCAAAATTGATCACATTGCTGCATTGTGGAACTGCATAATCTCTCACCTACATTCAACCTTACAAAAGTGAGATCACAACAACACCATCTCCCCTGATGAGCCTAAAAACATTGAGTATATGGCGTTGCTCATGCTAATATTACTGTAATAAAAACTGATACATCATGGACAGAGTGCACAGACATTACCACAAACATTTGTGTCTTATTTTTCTTCGGATTATCCCTTCCCTACTTTAAATTTGACAAAGCAACACAATTATTGATTTATCTGGTTTACAGTTTGAGCAACGCAGCAGTTTCTTTGCCTCTCAGTACAGACTCTTTAATGGAGGAATCAAAGCTCACCCTCTCGGCCATCCAACGCGATTCTGCTGACGCCTGGTGCATCCACTTTATGCCACAGCAACAGAAATCAACTCTCAATCTATTACTGAGAGAGTACACATGAATATGTATACTTATATCTAATTAACATATCTATTTTTTCTGTTCTTTAGCTGTTGAGAGAGAAATGTTTTGAAAGGAATTGTGTATTGGCATGTGTTAGGAAACCTTTAAATCAATCATTATAGGCATTCTCACTTCATGATCTACAGACAAGATTCATAATGTTGTTTCCTTACACTGACCCATCATAATCCATCACTGGGTATATGTGACCTATAACGCCATGGCAGGGTAAAAATCCAAAGATCCATCAGCAGGGTTGTGAAAATGCCACACCTGCCCGGGAAAATAACCTGCACTGTCAGGAGACATCCTTTAGCGGGGGCCACCTGACAGACTCGAAGAAAAAGAGAGAACTATAAATAAGAGTTGTGTGTTGGAGAGAATCGATCTCCATAGTCTCCAGTTCCCAAGGACATCCCATCAGGCCCAGTGACTGTCACTCCTCTGTCACCCAGCAGACTTATGCTGGCACAGGGAGGTGTTGTGAATGAGTTTAGCTCTTACATACACAGAAGCATAGGAGAGTACAACTGCAGTCAATGGAAACTAAATTAGTCTAAAGTTAAAACTTTATTCTTTGTATCATACAAACTGCCCAAATGCATAAAAGCTGTACTGCTCCACATTCATACACACACTTTTGAACTTTTAACAGCTCTGCTAAAGACTAACATTTATTCAGTCATTTCTGCTAATCAGCAGCTCAATAGGGCAGTGTCTCGGGATGCTGATCAGTCGGCAAAGAGACGACACTGTGACAAAAACTTAGAGTTTCATCCTATAAGTCATTTGTGTGAAACGTCATAATTGGCGTACAAATTCTGGAGTTATGGCCAAAAATGCATTTTGTGAGGTCACAGTGACCTTGACCTTTGACCTCTGAAATCTAATCAGTTGGGTGGGTGTTTGTGCCTAATAGGGTTAGGGTAAGATTCCCTCCACACGGACAACCTAAAAACATAATGCCTCAGGCCATGGCCGTCGCCAGCATGGAGGCATAAAAGGATGAACACAGAGCAGCTTTTGGATCATGAATTAGCAGACCACAGGCTTGTCCAGCAAGGGTAATTCTATACAACCTACTGCGTCTGCTGCTGCACATCAGAAGAAAGTGACATGGCAGCTCCACTATACAGCACTGTCCTCAGCAGTGGGGAGCGGAGAGGCTTTGGGTTGAACTGCAGGGCCATCTTGCTTACTGAGTGGACCAGCTGACAGAGCAAAGCACTGGACAGATGAGAGAAACTGAGGACATGATCCTCAAGTGATCACACTTGTAGCTCTCAAAGAAGAGAAGTGGAGGCTGAGAAGGAAGTGACCTTTTACTATAACACCTAACAGCAGGGTCAACGGAAAACAGGAAGGGTCTGGTAGAGGTGCAAAAAATCCTTGCAGAGACCAATATACAACTGTTGATTGACCATGAATGCAATGCTGTCCAATTACTGCAGATGTACAGGAGTTATCCGTTGGCTGTGTCAGTACTGCAGTCAGGTATTCGACTAGGTGTTGTATTTTGGGTCTTTTTCAGTGCATAAATTACTGGCTACATGTTCACTGGTGCATGATTGGCTCCATACACACCTGCAAAGCCATTAGTCTTGTATCACTCAGGCGGTACTGTTACAATAATTGAAAAAAGGGAAATGATTTACTATTTACTACATTTATGCTCTTTTCCCATCTAGCTCACAATATGATCATAAAAAAAGGTATGACTACATAATCACTATCGTCCCAAATGTATTTCTTACATTTACTTTGTTTGTAATGACAGTATGATTTGTGTCTGTGTGTGGGTGCATGTCTGTCCACTTAAAGCCCATTAACCTCTTAATCTGGGTGAATTTTATGTTGGAGGGTATGACAGATGTCGATTAGCCTACCATTAATGGAGACCACCTAGTGTGTGATGGCCTCCATCTATCAGTGTATTACTCAATTTCCACATTTTTAACTAGCACTACGTAGAGACACAGATACACCATTGCTCTGTCACACACTGAATTATGCATGCGCTCATGGTGTTCAATCGGGGCTGTGGAGAGACTGAGATGGATGCTAGAGAGACAGGAAGTGAAGAATCAGGGGAGAGTCACGGCAGAAAGCAGCAGGGTGTGTGTGTATGTGTGGGGGGGGAAGATTCAGACAAAAAAGGGAGGGGCTCCCTCTATTGTGGTCTCTCTGCTAGTTATTTTGATATTCTGGATTAAAATAATTAAAGGTCAAGGAGAAAAAACAAATCACACGGTTGAAAATACATTCTCAAACCTAATCCCCTCTGACATAACGGATAGTAGGAAAGGACAGCCTGAGTCGGAAATGCTATAGCAAGTTGGCATTTGGCCAGCAATCACCATTTCCTCAGAGATATAAAATCAGACATTGATAACAAACCCATGTGAACAATCTTTAATTGCCTATCTCTTTAGCTCTGGATGACAGAATAAGCAATTTTTTTAAGTGTGTCTATTTGTTTTTGTTCACATGTACGTATGTGTGTGCTCCTGTCAAAAAAAGCTAAGTACCGATCTAAAGGGTTATGCAGATTAAGACCTGAACCCCATAACGAATTGGAATTAATCAGAGCTGGGGATTGGGGCCGGAGGATAATCTCACTGTTTAGTTTGGCTGTTCTTTCTAAACATCAAAGACATGCTGCCCAATATGGCTAAATCATACTGACAAAAAAACAGAAGCCATTCTCTTAATCAGCAGAGTGTTGTGCACGAGGGAGTGACTGCTGCTGCTGACGAGCTAACAGTGTCACCCACCCGACTGATGCAGGCAAAATCAAATACCATGCGTAATACCCTTTGCACATCTCACCTTTCATTCTCTGTTATTTAAATGTACATGGACACACTCAGAGGGCAACTGGGTGTCTGTCCTATCCATCCCATGTCAGCAAGATTACTTCCTGTGGGCAATGATGCAATGTAACAAGGACCGACACTATCTCTGCCGTGCGCTTTCTTGATTGTGAAGTGAGCAGTCACAGCCTTTGCTGATGTGTATATGATGTGTGTGTGTGTGTGTGTATGTGTGTGTGTGTGTGTGTGTGTGCATGTGTGTGTGAACACGTGTGGAAGGGAGAGAGGAGGAAAAGGATACTGATGCATGGTTTACTATACTGTATTGCCTCTCTGGAACAAAAAGAAAAGAAAAAGAAAAAGTCTTTCTTACTGGAGAGGTTTCCTCACATGCTACATGAACACAGCTTTGCTACAGAAGGGCTGCTAGCTATCCATAATGTGTTTTGTTGGTGGATTACAGTGGAGGAAGCAAAATATCTAGCACAGATTTATACTGAGAGCTTAACCCTCAGAACCAACCATCCCTGAGCTAAATCCCTGTTTCCAGTCACCTCGGCAGTAAGAGAGAGAGAGAGAAAGGGAGAAAGTGAAGGAACCATAGCTTTAAGGGGGAAAGGGAGTGGAGAAGTGGTAAAGAGCAAGGGGGAGGGAATCTGAGCTCTGTCTCCGAGCAACACTGCATAGCAGGGAAGGAAGGGAAGACACATGGGAGGGAGGGAGGGACGTTGTCTCTGCATAGCAGCAAACTGCACTGGGTCACCCACCCTCTGCTGTAGCTGTGGCTCCACGCCACCAGCATAAAACATTTACATCCCACAGGATGGAGAGAGGGAGAAAGACAGAAAGAGAGAGGGAGGATATGAGAAAATAATTCTTAGAAATTGTGTAATTAAGGTCTAAGCTGGTCGGACATGTGGGGTGTTGCAGCTAATGATTAAATTATTTGCATATAATTCCTAACACAGTCACTAGAACAGGATGCTTAGTGGACATGCTACTTAGAATTTCTATTATATGCCAAGGAGTGTAGTGAATGTATGCTGTTTGCTCAGATCCAGTGTGTATGATGATTTGTATGATTATCAGAGTACATAAAGGAAGCGTCACAATGTTTACCAAAGCCACGCATGTTTATCATTTTGCCACTGGTATTATAATATCAATATCAGAGGCTTATGACAATTACTGTGACGACTGAAATGCTGGTCGCTTAAATAAAAATCCAGTGCTTACATAAGATAGCTATGTGCAAATAAGCAGTTTTCAACACTAAATAGCTATGCAAACCAAGTCAGTCTCTATCTTTCTTTCTGTCACCTTAAGTATGCAACACGTGTCAGCTCATTTTTACTATAGCTTGCTTGAAGTTTCTCTCCTGTCACTGCAGAGGAGCAACCGATATGCCAAAATTTGGTAAAAAACAGAAAAATGGGTTCCATTCCAAAACTTTCAAATATTTGAGACACAAAGCGCAAGAGATGCAAGAAAAGGTCACTTTTCAATAAAAGAAACCACATAACAACAATAGAGGGCCCCACCTTCTCATAAGGATCAGAGTCATAGTTGAGTCCAATCCCGCAGTCATCCGTGATTTCAGAGAGATCTTCATCATCAAACTCCTCCAGGCTGATGTCGTGTGCTGGCCTGGAAACACATGAGAGACAATATATGAGGGGAATTTCTCATTGATTTATGCCCACACACTGAGACCTGCTCTAGGGGAAACCTGTTCTAACTCATGGCCTGTTACTGTCTATCTGGGTCTCAGTCACATATACTGGACACAGGCAGCACACACCCACGTCCTCTACCTTCTTTTCCTTAAAAATCCACACCAACGAAGTGTGACACATTTCAGTGGTGTGGAATGACAACAGCAACACATACAGTATTGCAATTAAATTTCACATTAAGTTGGTTGGATTATGTCATATGAGCTGTGGATGTTCTAAACAGAGTATGTACTAAGATGTTCTAAACAGAGTATGTACAGCAACAGCACACTACCGGAGGGAAGTGATGCATTTGTAATGAGCTGTGGCATTGCAAGTTTTCTTGATTAGACTATATCTCATCTTTGCCCCATTAATTTCAGCAGGCTCAAAGTTCTACAGCAGTTAGCTTGCTTTGTGTTGAAGGAAATGCTGCATTGCAGCTTTCCTACTAAGAAAAGGGCACTCCACATATTACGTATGGAGGTGAGCTTACATCACGCAGTCATATAGTATCCCAAATATTGGTCCCTTGGAGAAAACAAGGACATACTGATGCACCTAAAAGTATAACAAAGAGGGTCATGAAAAAGTCATTGTAATCAGAGTGTCCCAATGCTAATGGTCTGCTTTAATGTACATCAAGTGCTACTAACATAACATACAGGGACAATTCAAAGCTAAGCATGGCGGATATATTAAAGGGTAAAAAGGGGGTTTTGAGGTTATTGAGAATGCAATTAAACTTATATGAAATGAACATTGCCTGTTATAAGCCTTTGGTCCATTACTATAGTTCAGTCAAAGCACAAAAAGCAAAAATAAATTGCATAAACACATTTTCATCTTAACTGCATGCCCTTAAGCGTATCATATAAAAAAGCTATCAAATGTAAACAATATTAAAAGTTATGATAAGCTGAATGGCACGAAAGGTTTCGATAAAACTGTGTGGTTAGGGTGCTACTGATACTGAAGCCTTAAAACACATTCATTTTTCATTTGCGGAAAGTTACAGTTCCACACAAACAATTAGACTTGACCTTGCTGTTGATATGTGTATTTAATTGGATACAATTGTACTAATGCTACAACTTGAGGATTTCCAACAGCATGCAGAACATTTTCAGGGAAAACAACAGAAAGCTCTTATTACAAAATGCTAGAAATAATTCATAATCCAAACTCAAAGTCATAGCTCAGTACTCAGCACCAACTTCTTAAAAGACAAGAAGACACATTCATCATACTTCGTTATGTATAGTTTTTAGATTAAAAACTTATTTCTACAATTTGTATTGGTTTTCGTGTAAAACAAGCAATATTTATCTATGCTATACATTTAGGATCACGGGACAACAGAAAAAAGTTAAGTACGTAGGCTTACTGAACTTAAAGTGCCAAATTTAAATACCCATATGAGTTATTTAATGGTGCCACTATATTATTCCATTGGATGTGCCCAAATTAATAGCATCTAATTATGTCCTTGTTTTAAATATGTGTAATTAAGAGGTTTTTGGCTGTGTTTGTGGAGTGTGGCTAACGCAGGAGGTTTAATGTGTAAATTAAGTATAGCTTTAAAGATAAAGGCTCTAAGGGTCACTTTGTCTGAACTGATATGACTGAAGTTTTGATAACAGTCTGGCTGATATGATCCTAAACATGTGTATATAAAGCCTGTTCAGATTCAAGCAGAGTTGTATCCATCAAGGAGTGCTGTGTGTACAGGAGGGATCATGAAGTGTCTTGTTGCTGTTTTGGTCTTTGTGGTGCTCGCAGAGGGACTTAAAGTAAAGTAAGGAAAAACTATCTCTTTGTATTTCTCAATTCTGTGCCTCTTTTGTGATAAAAAAACAAAAAACAAAAAAAACAGAGCGCAAAATCATACTATTTTTTTACTGCTAAAGTGACTTAAAGTGAAAGTCATAGTTTTTGCTTCTTACTTCCTCAGGATCCCTCTGCAGAAGCACAAATCCATGCGTGAGGCCCTGAGAGACAAAGGGATCGAGCTACCTTACCAGGATCCGGCTCTCAAGTACTACCCCGATCAGTTCGCCGGCTCTGCCAGCATGTACATCAATAACTACGCTGATGTAAGAAATCCTAACGGCACTTTTACACACTGCAGCACAGCATTTTGATGAAAGCATTGACTGACTGATTGGTTTGTACTATCTTTTATTCTGTTCCTCCCGTTCTTTTCCTTCAACCAATGTGTTGCACAGACCACCTACTTTGGCGCCATCAGTATTGGAACACCCCCCCAGTCCCTCCAAGTGCTGTTTGACACCGGCTCTTCCAACCTGTGGGTGGACTCCACCTACTGTAACACTCAGGCCTGCAGTAAGTACAAACCAACAGGCTTTTTACTACAAAATCCCTCATCTGTCACACTCTCATAGAACATGTTTGCATGTGAAGAACTTCTCCAGAGGACTTAAAGCTGATATAGGCCAAGCGTGCAGAGCTAGTCAAGAGATTACATATTGTACATACATGGGATTTAGAGTTCTAGTGTAATTACAGGCATGTCACTAAGCATATTCGGTTTTTGGGAAACATCAGACACTGTGTTAGTTCATATTTAGCTCATGATTTCTATAAACAAATGAATTATCAGTATGTCAAAAGGCTTTGCAAGGCATGAGGACATGTTTGTAGAAAGGGCTTCAGAAAAAATCCCACTCTATTCCATTTGCAGACGCACACACAAAGTTCGACCCCCAGCAGTCGTCTACCTTCTCTGCCAATGGACAGAGTGTCTACCTACCCTATGGAGCTGGAAGCCTCTATGGACAGTTGGGCTATGACACTGTCAATGTGAGTCAAAACAAATCATTCAAACCAAGTACATCAGTTAAATAAAAGACTAGACTGGAGTACTACCAGAAAGCAGACATTTTCAAAGATCAGTGCAGCTGACAATTTATGTAAAGTGTTGAATTAGTGAAAAGAAAAGGAATACAATTTTTATACACAAAATACTTTCAAAACTACAAATGTAGAACTAGCAGAATCATTGAAATGATTTATAGAATCAACAGAGGTTTACCCAATTCATTTATTGACGTTGCTGTCTAGGCTGAAGCTTGAACATGTATAAATACAGTTTATGAATTGGCATCTTACTCATCGTATTGGTTGGTTTTGGACCCATAGGTAGGCAGCATTGTGGTCACAAACCAGGAGATCGGTCTGAGCACACAGGAGCCTAGTAACCCCTTTCTGGCTGCCAAGTTTGATGGCATCCTCGGCCTGGCCTATCCAGCCATCTCAGCTGGAGGACAGACTCCTGTCATGGACAACATGATTTCTCAAGACCTGCTGAATGACGACATATTTGCTTTCTACCTGTCCAGGTGACACAATAGATCTACTGAGTAGTGTAAAACATGCATCATCACATATAGGACATACTGTACTGCCTGAAATAAGACTGTATATCCACATGGAGAGCTTGCAGCTAAGTTTTGGTTTGTTGTCTGGTTTAGGGGAGGGCAGCAGGGCAGTGAGCTCTCTTTTGGAGGAGTGGACAACAGCATGTACCAGGGCCAGATCTACTGGACCCCTGTCACCTCTGAGACCTACTGGCAGATCGGCGTTCAAGGGTCAGTGCTTTTCAACATTTCATCAACGTGAAAAATCAAACGCTCTTCTGTATTTCTGTATAGTATAGCTTCCTAGATGAGTTTTTTTTTGTGTCCTAATATGACTGCATGAAAATCTTTGGCATGTGTGGTGCCTTGCAGATTCCAGATCAATGGCCAAGAGACCGGCTGGTGCTCTCAGGGCTGCCAGTCCATTGTGGACACTGGAACCTCATCGCTGACAGCCCCAAGCCAGTATATGGG
The DNA here is from genome assembly GCF_004354835.1 of Perca flavescens. Taxonomy (NCBI): domain Eukaryota; kingdom Metazoa; phylum Chordata; class Actinopteri; order Perciformes; family Percidae; genus Perca; species Perca flavescens. Next base: position 26,504,864 of record NC_041338.1, read on the forward strand.
TAACATCATGCAGGCCATTGGAGCTCAACAGAGTCAATATGGAATGGTAAGACAAATGGAGACAGACAGACGCTCCTACAGAGAAGTAGTATGAAAGTTAGCCATCATTATTATTGCCCATAAAGATCCAGCTCTGTCCGCAGGCTGCATTTATTTAAAAGTCATATTGAGCAGTTGAGGTGAAGGTCCCAAAACATACCTTACCATACCATACCATTCAAAAGTGGAAAAGTAGGAATGAAATTAAACTATATACAAATTGGGCCGGTTTGTTTTGGTCTGCGTTTCTATCATTCTTAACAGTGTCTCTTTGTTGTCTCCAGTACATGGTGGACTGCAGCCAAATCAACAACCTGCCAACTCTCAGCTTTGTTATCAGCGGTACTGCCTTCCCTCTGCCTCCTTCTGCTTACATCGAACAGGTACGTTTTTTTACATGCATGCAGAGTGTAATTTGTGTATGTGTCCCTTTATGTGCATGTCACATTGAATGATTTGTGGGTGTGCGTGCAATGTTATAAACATTTCAAATCACCTGTCTCCACATTTAGCAAAACCAGAATGGATACCAGTTCTGTTCAGTGAACATCAACCCCACCTACCTGCCCTCTCAGAATGGCCAGCCCCTGTGGATCTTTGGAGACGTGTTCCTCAGAGAGTACTACTCCGTCTATGACCGCACCAACAACCAAGTCGGCTTTGCATCAGCTGTCTAACTGTCGTCAGTGTAACCTAACCTGACCATAAACCTGATCAGATAATATTTAAAAGTCTGTGTCCACTCTATATAATTGACAATATATTTTGATTTGAATATTAAAAACGGAAAAATGTGTCCATAAAATTGCATCATCCTCAAGCAGAATAAATGTAAAATGCTCACTGCAAGTGTTTTGATATTTCATTTTTCTAAATGAGACTGAGGGACATAATAAGGGTTTCCCACTTTAATAATTAACCTTGAGTTTGTGTGTGTGTGTGTGTGTGTGTGTGTGTGTGTGTGTGTGTACACAGCAAATGCACATATGCATGCTCTTTGCTTCTGAGCACTTGTGTTTGCTCCACATCAAATGTTATTAAATCAGGATAAATTTTATTTATTAGACGGACAAGACAGTTTGTTGTTATCTTAGTAAAATTGATTATATAGCGTATAATAGTGGATTAACATGTAACTTGCCTTATGACACTGGTGCCATTGCATTATTGCATATTACCGGTGCCAGACATTGTGAGACAACATATTATTTATTACCATTCATCATCAAAGATGAAAATGGTATGAACCTTGGGTGTGGTTTGTAGGTTTGTGACTGGAGGTATCAAGATTATTCCACATGGTCACATAAGGTCACCAATGCAGACCAATGAGCTCTTCACCTATCGAAGTCTTCAGGGAAGCTGTATGTGTAGATGTATGTTTGTGTGTGTGTGTGTGTGTGTGTGTGTGTGTGTGTGTGTGTGTGTGTGTGTGTGTGTGTGTGTGTGTGTGTGTGTGATTCACAATGGAAAAACACCACAACAGTGCAGTTGTATCCAAGCCAGTTGTCACAAACAAATATAGGTGGAACAAAGTCCTGTGTTCTGTTTCTGGATGAAGGGTTGGAATAGTTGAGGTGGACAAGGATGGAGGGCAATGAGAAGCCTGTAGCTAGTCAAGTAGAAATGTTGAATTCAAAAGGTTTAACTGCACTAGACAAATCAAAATCTTTGTTTGCGTCATGGCACAAAGCAATTTTTCATGGAGACAACAAACAATGCAAATGATTTCCTGTGAAATCTGACCAACCGCAACTGCAACTCCAGGCTTCTAATGCTGTTTGTGATGGTCTTGTTTTCAAACTAAGTACACTAATGTCCCAAAATGGATGTGGTATGAATTAATTTACACATACTGTATAGCACATTAAACGGTCCGGCCATGCAGATAGTTTGATAGTGCTTTGAAAATGTACAATTACAAAATTCAACCGCTACCGCAAATATTGTCTGTTACTCTGGATAATCAGTGAACAGGTACACCTCATATGCATGCACATACAAACTTCTCATGTTATATCACCTTGTATGTTTTATGTCACTTGCTAAAAAAGTATTCTGCATTATTTTGATTTCAGAATCTATATCACATAGTGAGATGCAGCCACCATTGCAGTGTTGACATTACATGTCCATGTTCCTGCTTTGGTGTTTAGACAGCATCCAAGTGAGCGTGCAGTTACTGTCACACCATACCACTCGCTGCTTATCCGACAGCGCACTGTGACTCCGCTTGCTTTCAGTCCAACCCTGCTTGTGATCATTCTAAATAATTATGGTTTGAAGCTGGAGGGGAATTATAACTATACCACTCTTCATACGTGTGCAGAAAAATAAGGCCTACATCACATCAGTCTCAAACCTATTCTGAATTGTGATATGCTGAGCAAAATGAGAATCCAAGAAAACAAGTCAGCACAAAATGACCATTCACTGATACCGGTCGGGTTGCTGCAAAGGCACACCCAGATTCACTGGCACTGCTGAGGTTTTGCAACCACCTCTGTGTGTCTTCAGCTCCTTCTTTTCGTTTTCTTCCTTCCCTTCTCAAACAATCTCTCCAGCCCACATTTGTACTAACAGCTATTCTCTGCCACTTCTGATCCTGTCAAGTCCGCACCAGAAATTGTCAAACCGGCACGATGTCATCTTTGCTTGTCTAATTCTGTATACACACTGACTGCATGTTCATGCATAAGGTGTCCTTTTTTGTCTGAAAATAAAATCTCAACTGTCTCACTGAGCATCTACACACTTTAATTTTTTTTTAAATAATTGATTAATCAATGAAGTAATTTTTCAAGCAATAAAGTCCAACATTTGATAGGTTGAGTTTCTTAAAGGTCCCATGACACAGTGCTCTTTGGATGCTTTTATATAGACCTTAGTGGTCCCCTAATACTGTATCTGAAGTCTCTTTCCCGAAATTCAGCTTTGGTGCAGAACTACAGCCACTAGAGCCAGTCCCACAATGAGCTTTCCTTAGTATGTACCATTTCTGTGACTGTATTGAGGAGGAGAGAGGGAGGGGCAAGGTGGAGGGTGGGGTTGTGGCCTTGACCAACTGCCACTTTTCTCGTTTGAAAGCCATGATGTCTCTCTCTCATGGGTTGGCCAAATTCTCTGGGCGGGCAAAGCAGAGAAAGGGGAGGTAACCTTGCTTGTTATGACCTCATAACAAGCAGATTCCAAAACGGCTCATCTGAGCTTTCATTTTCTCAAAGGCAGAGCAGGATACCCAGGGCTCGGTTTACACCTATCACCATTTCTAGCCACTGGGGGACCATAGACAGGCTGGGGGAACGCATATTAATGTTAAAAAACCTCATAAAGTTAAATTTTCATGCCATGGGACCTTTAAATGTGATTATTTGCATTATTATAGTAAATTGAGTCTTTTTGGGTTTAGGACTCTTTGTCGGACATAACAAGACATTTGAAGATGTCACCTTGGACTCTACAAAATAGTGATGGACTATTTTCTGATGTTTTATTGACCATTCAAAAAAAAAGGTATTCATTGCTTCCATAGCTAAACCTGATATGGTATAGCTACTCCTTAAATAAACCTAGTGACTCCAATTAAAACAAATACAAATGCCTATAAAGTTGTATATATGTAAAAACATTACAGTAGAATGGATGTCCACAGTCAAAAAATGAAATGAGAAAAAAATAAGAATCTGAGAAGAAAACTGATAAAAATATTAAAATAGATACAGATACAAAGGGGGGGGGTGGGGGTGATGGGGTGTTGTCTGTAATTAAGCTGCCTTTCAACCATCACCACCTGCTCCACCACCATATTTTACAGTTGTGACATCATCATCTTTTGAAAATGTTGTCCCAAAAGGACATTTGTTCTGTGGCTTTGATGTTCTTTTTGCTCAGCAGTGGTTTTCTCCTTGGAACTCTGCCATGCAGGCCATTTTTGCCCATCTTTTCCTGATGGTGGAGGCATGATTTCCCTGCAGGCTTTTCACCCTCTTGGACCATCAGTAATGTCCTGGGAAGGTTCACCACACACCCACTGTGGTTCGCAAACACACAACCCTTTCCAGACATACATTTAACCTAATTTCTTTGGGTCTCGGCATGAGGCACTCTCTGTTGTCTGTGTCAGATCCAAACCTGATGCTAAAATTGAACCATCAACCACAGTTTAGAACCAAACTTTTTCACACAGGCCATGGACATGATGCATCTCAGAGCAGATGATTTGTCTGTATTTGGGATTGATGAAGTCATCCGATGTAAAGCAAATGATGCTGATAGATGGGAAACATTCACTGGCGTCATACTGATGAAAACCAAGTCAAATTGGCATTGAATCTGACACACATGAAGAAAACTGATAAAAATATTAAAATAGATACAGATACAAAGGGGGGTGCTTAAATATGATGACTGGAAAAACACAGCTGTAGCAACAAGTCATACATTTAACAAAGATTGTTGTCATGTAAAAACATGCCAAGTGTTGGTTGTACCAAAGGCGGACATGATGCATCTCAGAGCAGATGATTTGTCTGTATTTGGGATTGATGAAGTCATCCGAGAAAGAAATGATGATATGGAAAACATTCAGCATGGGGAAAACCAAGGCTTAAATATGATGACTGGAAAAACACAGCTGTAGCAACAAGCCGCTGCAAAGATTGACATGAATCTGTGTTTGAGTTAAGCCTCTTACCCCATGGTAACCATACCCACCACTCACTTCCCCCCCTCTGCCCTCTCAAACAGCCTTCAAAGAGATGGAAGGCAAAAGTGGAACATCGACTGCTAAACATATGAGATTCGCAGGGAGAGGGATTGTTTTAAAATACAGATGTACTATGATGGAATTCAACTGGGGTTTGACAGAATTATATCAAATCTGAATCTGGAATCAAATGATCTTATCAAATCAAAAACCCTTTCAAATCCGTTTTTGAATCTAGGGCTGCAACTAAAGATTATTGTCATTATTGATTAATCTGCCGATTATTTTCTTGATTCTTTGGTTACTCAGAAAGAAGTGAAACACATCCATACCAGTTTCCCAGAGCTCAAGGCAATGTCTTCAAATTTCTTGTTCTGTCTGATCAACAGGTGACATTCTAAATAAAATCGATTTATTGTCGTGGAAGACTATGAAAACCAGGAAATACATTTCAGACGCTGTTACCAGTGAATTTTTGCCATTTTGCTTAAAAAATGACTTGATTAATCAATTATCTAAACAATTGCTGATATATTTTGAGTTGATCAACTAACTGACAAATTGACTAATCATATACAGTCTAGTTGAATCCATTTATATCCATTTTAAGCTCCACAATTTATTTGAAAAAATAAATGTTATGAATACATTTTTACATAAAAAATAGAAGAGATCATAAATACTCAGTAGGTGATTTGTTGAAGCTAAACACATTAAACCATTTTGAAACCAGATCTAAAATGGAACCTGCTTTCCAAACCCAACCCTCCCACATACAGCCTAACCCCCCCAAAAATGACCTCCCACCAGTCTGCATTAAGACTGCTGCCTCAGCAAATTTAGAACAACAATCCTTTCACAAAATGTAATCAATGAATTCTAAAGTATGGGTCATTGGTACGCTATAAGTCCCACATTTTGATAGATCAGCACATTAGTTTTAGGTTTCAGCAAACCACAACAGGGGTTTATTAACTTTAATCATGGCATACCTGGATGGAGTTCTTTTCTACATAAATATAGTGTATCTGTAAGATAAAGCCTTGATGGAAAAATGAAGTATTGATTACGTAACTTCCCCATATGAAACCATGTCCCTCATTTTATGTTGTAAATGAGTACACTCACATATCTTACCAACACCAATTAGAGGTTACATCAATTGAAAAGTGCACTTGATATGCAGCTGATATGTACCTTTTAAGGTTAGTTTTTTTCAATGGAAAGACTGAGAGGCCAGGAGAAATTATAGTCTGTCATACATTTCTGGTACTCAGGAGAGAAAGATGGGCTCACTTACGGATTATGTTGCCCATTGGAAACAGTGTTAAGGTTATGTAAGGCAGATTACTGTACCACACCATCACACCACTGGTGGCTTCACCCATGAATCAGTTAGACACACAAACACATAGACACAACATAAACATACTGGAAGGAAAACACACACACACACACACACACACACACACACACACAAACCTATTACTAACTAAACAATATACTTTCAGAAAACAAATCTACATATCTGGACATTTCATCTCCTTATGCTCCAAATACTAATATTTAATCGAAGTGAATTATTGGTATTCACAGACAGAAATCATGATTCATAGCTAAACAAATAGGCATAATTTGTGTACTCTTGAATGTTCACATTATTCAAAACAATCAAGTGTAACAGAACAGTTTCAACCCTTAAAGGAGAACTCCGGCCAATTTTTACATTAATCTTGATCGCTATAAATATGCTAGTACAGTCAACAGAATAAAAAATCAAAAAACGGAGCTGCTGCAGCTACATGTAGAGCTCCAACTTAGCTAAAGGTTAGTTGTGTGGGGCATGATCTAAAGAGTGCCTTTGTGCCTCATAACAGACACAAAATACAATTCAAATGTCTGTGCAACATGAACAGGGCCCTTACGTGACAACAAGATGCCTTTTCAACTCAGACATCCTGCCGGTAGCTAGCTCGCCCTGCTAGCTGCCGTCTGGCCGTCAGTGTATTCAGCCAGGCTTCGGTGGTAATCAACACGCAGCAGTTCCGTGTGTAGTTGTAGCGCATCCATTTTGTGTATGATCGATCTGGCGTTGGTGAGTAGGAGGCTTGGCATTGAAGATCTGTGTGATAGTTCCCTTAGCCGGGCTAGCAGGCCCGCCTGGCATCCTTGCTTCTCCCTGCCTTTGTCGCCTTCCGCGGCCCGACAACAATCCACCGAGCGCCCACTGTTCTGGCTATGTCCTCCAGAGGACAGTTATACTTACTCCAAGCTTATTCACCTCTGATCTTCACTCTTCACACACTACGCTCCGACCTGCACACTACTGTTTACCTTTTCCTGCTACAACTGAATTCCCACGGGACTTCAGCGTGACACTACCGTTAGCCTTCTCTGCTATCACTGTGCAAGCCACAGACATAATTTGGTCTGTTTCCATGTAGTTACATAGTCACTGATATGGTCATAACCACTATAGTGCTCAATTACCTATTTTTGAGGGGGAAATAAAACTAAAACTACAATTTTTCGCCACGAAGGAGGACATCCACCAGACCAATGGGCGCTCGTTGGATTGTTGTCGGTCGTGGCAGGCGAGGAAGGCGGGGAGGAAGCTGAAGCAAGGAGGCCGGTCAGGCCAGCTAGCCCGGCTAAGGAAACTACCAAACAGATCGCCACTGCAAAGACTCCTACTCACCAACGCCAGATCGATGTCACACACAGTAGATGAGTTGCAAATACACACGGAACTGCTGCGTGATCATTATTGCAGAAGCCTGGCTGAACACAGACTGCCCTGTTCATGTTGCACAGACATTTTAATTGCATTTTGTGTCTGTTAAGAGGTACAAAGGACTCTTTATTATATGCCCCCAAAACTGCCGTTTTAGCTAAATGGGAGGTATGGGCATTAGCTGCAGCAACTCCAGTTTGCTAGAACCGATTCTGTTCATTTTTTTTGCTATCGACTGTACTCACATATTTATAGCGATCAAGATTAATGTAAAAATTGCCTGGAGTTCTCCTTTAATATAGTGATGCAAGCAACTGCTCTTTACATGTCATCTGTAAACCTGGCTTTATTTCTGAGCACTGAGAAGTATACTAAAAAGTCAGTAACACAATATACTGTATCAGCTGGCGAAAAGACTGCATAAAGAAAAGAGTTATCCCAATTCCTCTAATAAATAAAACATGAATTATGACTAGTTCGCTTTAGCTGTTCACCAACGCTATTATTGATGCAATGGCCAAAGTTTGGCTCTATGCTCTGAACTAAGGTCATTTGTAGTCCTGTAAAACAAAGGCCTATTGATCTGATATGATCCAGCCATGAGATGAAGCTACAACTAAATCCCACATGAGTGCATGTTGTGGATATAAAATCCATTGGGATCTGGCTTGCTAATGTGATTGCATTCTGTAACACGGACAAGGCAGACACAGGGGCACTATATGCATATGTGCAAAGAAGTGCTCTAAGCAACATCAAATGCATACTTTTACAAACAAAAATGTAACAATAGACATTCACAACATTTTTCAAATAATTGTTTTTGTTAATAGGATTTATTCTACTGTATTTGGTAACAGAGAGGAAGGCCTTATGTCAGCAATAGTAGGCGTGACATTATTGCATATGGTAATGAAATTAGAAATACAATGAAATATATCATGTTTCTGGAACATTTTCCAATCTGCCTCAAGGCATAAGCAGATGTGAATATTGCAGCAGCCTCCACACAATTCTATCCAAATCCCAAAGTGTTGCATTACTCCACATCTTACCAGGCCTAAGTTACATCCAAAAAACAATTAAAGAAACCCCATGCCATGTCGTTTAACCTAACATGGACAACCTTGGAGAGAATACTGTGTCACTAATTCAGCACAAGTTATTGATCTCTACCAGCCAGTAGAATCCCACTCACAATTGTGTTTAGGCGAGAAGAAAACGCAAGCTGATTTGTCATATTGTGTGTCGCAGAGGTCACATTAGAGACATTTGAAACAATGTCAATATCAGTGGACTTCCGTAAATCATTGTTCAGCAACATGCCCTTGCCTGGGTTGGACTCAACAGGGCGTGGGCCTCACACAGAGAATGCGCAAGGCGGATGCCAATGTCGCGACAGCTTAAGATCAATCATTTGTCATCTAATTTACCATTTGCTCACCTTCACACACGGAGAATAATACAAGTTGTCTTAAAATAGTTGTCTTTAATGAGTATCAACTCCAACCGGCCCTGTTTAGCTGCAGCACCTATCGCAGGGAGGCAGCAGCAGGCCGGCAGGTTATTCAAAATATCTACTACCCATGGTAGGGAATGTGTTTTATTGCAGTCATCAAAACAAAACGGATACATATGTTTATCACCTTGAGTGTCATTTCCTCCACTCATCAACCGTGAGCATCGTCCCCCATCAAACGTCATGTCGCTCTGTGTTGTCTCTTACCTGCAGCCAGGAGGAGACAAGGAATGGAAAGTGGATAGGGAAAACATCTCAGCCCTGTCCGCCATCTTCTTCCACAAATGACTCAGAGCGACTGCAGAAAATCACGGAGGGGAGCGCAGTCCATTCACAATCACAGGGCAGAGGACAGACGCAGCCGTGGACAGAGGTTTCTCTCCCTGCGGCCCCACAGATGCCCCCCCTGGTCGCAAGCCTTCAATCAGACGAGCCTGCTCAGCACCATCAAATCCGCAGTCAACCATCCACACAAGCAGATGGGAGGGGGTGTCAAAGGAAGAAATGCTCTTCGGAGACAGTGCACAATGCCGCGAAAATTAATATACAATCCTGTTCGCCCCCGATACGTCCACGCGAAGCATAAGCGCGCAGTATGTGACCGCAGTCCGTGTTTTTCCTCGCCAAATGTCTGCTGCTGTGATACCGCCTGTGACACACAACGGATAGGGGCCAGCAGTGCGGAGACAGGCAGAGACAGAGGAGGAGGGGGTGTGGAGCAGAGACGATATAACGTCAGTGCCGATACCGTATAAGTAGGCTGTCCTGAGTGGATGCAGGCACAGCTTGAGCCTGCAGGCTCGATAAGCAGAAAAAACAGTGGCGTAGAAAAACTATTTTCGTAAAGTGTTTACACTGACATAGGGAAATAAGCAGACAGAGCAAACGTGCTTTCCAAAGTTAGGTCCTAGCACCACTAGAGAGGTCCTTGGGGTTGGGGGGATCCAGGGGTTCCCCGGAAAAGACTTGCGTTTCAATGGCCTATTATTCAAGCCCCTGTTGGTAAAATGGATTATGGTTTATTGTTTAGCTTTTGTTGATTTGTCCTCCATCCCGCTTGTGGCAGTCAACTTGAGATAGGAAAGAGATAGTAGGCCTACTGCCAGCAGGAGAGCAGTGCTACAGAAAATTGACCAACAAACGATAGGCCTATGAGCAAAGGCAGATAGCATGACATATGCAATGGCAAACATGTAAATAAAGAACTGGCAAATTCTCAGGGCAAAAAAAGACTACAAAGTGCCAAAAAATGCACAGGTAAAATACAAAACATATTGGGGACTGTTGCCGGTATGTATAGGCTATTTAACACAATACATGCCACTGTGCAGTGTGTATCTATTTGATTTATTATGAAAATGGTAATACACATGGCCTAATACAATTCCATGTAGGGTATTATGGAAGGTCTAATCACATACAATCCATATTTTTACATTGAGCATGCAATTTACCAGTCTATTTAACCTGGCATGTAGGCTATCTCAAATATATAACTTTTGTAGATAGAATCACTATAATAAGCCATACAAACATCTTAATTCTTGTTTTCCCCAGAAAACACTGTCTTTTAGAGAAAAAAACATATACATACTATATGCTAGGTATATTTTGAATTGAGATTGGCTTTGGTTGAAAATGATCAGAGGCTGAAGGTTACAGTTTTCCTCCATTTGTATTTATCACTGATTATAGATTGACAATCACTGAATCACAACTCAGACTTTAGGAAGTATTATGCAGTATTGAGCAGGCGCAGTGTGGAGCTGTTTACTGCCTGTGGTGCTGAAGTGTATATGGCTAAACTGCAGTTTACCACCTGTGCCACACGGGGCGGTAAATGTCCACTCACTTGCTGAAAAGCTGACAGAACAAGTCCGCCCCCCCCACCCCCCACCCTAACCCAACTGATTTTCTTATTTATTCAATTTATTTTGTAACTTTATGATGTTTACTAATAAGGAGCCTTACTATTCCTCTAGTTAATCACTATATGGTCAGTGTACAGCTTAAAGGTCCAATATGTAATATTTGTACTGTAATAAATCCAAAAATGACACCAATGCCTCATCAGATATTAAGGAAACATGTTAAACTGAAATACTATCTTTTCTGACAACAATGCTAATTTCAGTATTTTTTCTTTTTGAAATTTACATTCCGTGACGGAATTTATGTTTATGTTTTGATCTGTGTGTTGTTATCAACGGCCCAGTTTGACAGGCAGGCCGGGTTGCCAGATATACCTGTAAAAACGTAAACCCAGCGTGCTACAGCTGTAACGGTAGTACAGCCATGAAAGCAGCAAACAAACGAACAGGATCATCGGAGATAGATTCTACATGACATAAAAAAAAGAAAACAGCATGTTTCTAACAGTTGCGTGACCAGAGACGTAACAACCCCCTGGTAAATATTGGAGATGTATTTGAAGGATGGAGACAGCTTCGATCCCAAAAGGATGCAGAGTTGGCTTATTTTCTCCTGAAGCATTAGCTCCACGCTAATTTATCACAGCTACTAGGGACGGGCATTTTTTGTCATTTCAACATTTGTGTACTCACATTGAATTATATAGCTAGAGTAACCAAGTTGGTTACTCGCAAAAACAATTGAGACATAGCCAGTAAAGTGATCCCGACTGGTCCTGGCTAACACCGCCATGCTAACCCTGCTAACTGTTAACGTTACCGGGAGGACCAGGCAAGCGGCCCATGGCTGTTTACAGCGTGTAGCCTCTTCAGCGGCTGGAGCCGACAACGGTGAGTTATTTTAAGCCACGAGAGGGGGGCTGTAAATCGGAAAGAGGGGACTATGAGTTTGCAGTGTGTTTGTTGCCGTAATTCTAAGCCAATAAAGTTTGTTCCGTCGGCAAGGTAATGGTATTTTTAGCGTTTCGTATTGTAATTCTAAGCCGAGGAAGTTTGTCTGACTGGCGTGTGGAGAGGACAGTGAGGTTGTTGTGTTTTTAGCGGTTCATACTGTAATTTTAAGCCGAAAAAGTGTGTCTGTTAGTTGGTTACAGAGCTCCACGTGAGCACGGGCTTTTATGACTGTCAATATAGCCAGCATCTAACGTTAGCTACTCCGCTGTGCTGTGGAGTAATGTCTGGCTATGTGAGACTAGCATCTAACGTTAGCTACTCCGCTGTGCTGTGGAGTAATGTCTGGCTATGTGAGACTAGCATCTACCGTTAGCTACTCTGCTGTGCTGTGGAGTAATGTCTGGCTATGTGAGAAAAGCGTCCAGCTACATTGTTGTGAATGCTGCGGTCTCAGCCTGGCAACCCCAGTGAACTTCGAGTCTGGGCAGGAGGGGGCGGGGGAGACGACTCTCCAGTATTTTGAATTGGTAGTGCAGTAACTATTTTAACCGCTAGCTGCCAGTATTACACACAATATTACATATTGCACCTTTAAAAGAAAAAGGGAAAACGTTTGCCTTTCCTGTAATGGTTCTATCCAATGAATGACACAAGCCTATCACACAATTGCATTTTTTATTTCCATCCAGATGTAATCCATTATGTAACATTTAGCATAACACAGAGGGCAATGTAAAGCAAGTTATACTTTCATTTTTTTCTGGTTCTTACTCTTTAATTATGTTTTGTCTTTTCTCTAATATGGATGGGACCCAGCATGACATCACCTTCCCATTCGAACCCTAAGGAAAAAAGACAGAAGACGTGTCACAGCATGCACCATTGTAGTTGTCTTACAACACAGGCACACATACAGTACCAACATAATATCAACTCTGATAAAAAATAGTAGTGTAATATAATGTGTTGACTGTTCAATTTTCATCATATAATATCACATGCTTTAGACAATGAATTTTTTTTAACAAACTTTCGCTTTGGGAAACATCTCGACCCGTTCTCGAAGGATTAGTCTTAGTGCCGCCGCCATAACCAGTTGAGCCGCCACCGCCGCCATAACCAGTTGAGCCTCCGCCAGCACCAGTTGAGCCGCTGCCATAACCAGTTGAGCTGCCACTGCCGCCAGCACCAGTTGAGCCGCCGCCATAACCAGTTGAGCCGCCACCGCCGCCATAACCAGTTGAGCCTCCGCCATAACCAGTTGAGCCGCCACCGCCGCCATAACCAGTTGAGCTGCCACCGCCGCCAGCACCAGTTGAGCCGCCACCACCGCCAGCACCAGTTGATCCTCCGCCATAACCAGTTGAGCTGCCACCACCGCCAGCACCAGTTGATCCGCCGCCATAACCAGTTGAGCTGCCACTTCCGCCAGCACCAGTTGATTCGCCGCCATAACCAGTTAAGCTGCCACCGCCGCCATAACCAGTTGAGCCTCCGCCATAACCAGTTGAGCCGCCACCGCCGCCATAACCAGTTGAGCCTCCGCCATAACCAGTTGAGCCGCTGCCATAACCAGTTGAGCTGCCACCGCCGCCAGCACCAGTTGAGCCGCCGCCATAACCAGTTGAGCCGCCACCACCGCCAGCACCAGTTGATCCTCCGCCATAACCAGTTGAGCTGCCACCACCGCCAGCACCAGTTGATCCGCCGCCATAACCAGTTGAGCCGCCACCGCCGCCAGCACCAGTTGAGCCGCCACCAGCACCAGTTGAGTCGCCACCGCCGCCATAACCAGTTGAGCCGCCACCGCCGCCAGCACCAGTTGATTCGCCGCCATAACCAGTTGAGTCGCCACCGCCGCCATAACCAGTTGAGCCGCCACCGCCGCCAGCACCAGTTGATTCGCCGCCATAACCAGTTGAGCCGCCACTGCCACTATAACCAGTTGAGCCACTACCGCTGCCAGCACCAGTTGATCCGCCGCCATAACCAGTTGAGCCGCCACCGCCACCAGCACCAGTTGAGCCGCCACCAGCAACAGTTGAGTCGCCACCGACGCCATAACCAGTTGAGTCGCCACCGCCGCCAGCACCAGTTGATCCGCCGCCATAACCAGTTGAGCCGCCACCGCCGCCATAACCACTTGAGCTGCCACTGCCGCCATAACCAGTTGAGCCGCCACCACCGCCAGCACCAGTTGATCCGCCGCCATAACCAGTTGAGCCGCCACCGCCGCCAGCACCAGTTGAGCCATCACCGCCGCCATAACCAGTTGAGCCGCCACCGCCGCCAGCACCAATTGAGCCGCCACCACCGCCATAACCAGTTGAGCCGCCACCGCTGCCAGCATCAGTTGAGCCGCCACCGCCGCCATAAGCAGTTGAGCCGCCACCGCTGCCATAACCAGTTGAGCCAGCACCAGAGGCACCAGCGTTAACTCCACCACCTGGAGGGAAAGCTGGTAAAGCTAAACCAGGTAAATTGCCAGGTGGTCCAAATGAAGCAGATTCACAGGAACCACAAGCTGCATCAACTCCGCTGGCCTCCTTCCAACTAGGAAGAAAGAGAGATGCAAGCAGTGAATACCGTATCACACATAATCACACTTGTTTCACACATGCAGACTCACCCATTGATGTAGGAACAAGCTCTACGTGTAGCATCGATGCCAACGTTAGCGGATGTCGCTTTTAAGTGGCAGGTAATGTAGAGCTGTTGGAATAATAGGGTTTGGGTTATTATTGCGTAAATGTTTTTTACGCAGCACTGGATGTAGGATATAGCAGAAAATATTAAATCAGTCTTGAAGATGCTCACCACTCCACTGGCAACACCCTGGAATCTGAAGGCTTCCAACTGGAACTGAAGCTTGTTGTCTGCAACACGAGGTATGAACTTAGAGAGAGAGCCTGTGATTCTAGCATCCACCAAACACCTGCATGTGGAGAAACATTAACATTAGTGATGGACTCAAAAGTGTTTGTGATAATGTATTCTCACTCTACAGAAAAACTTCAATTAACTCACCCAAAGTTATCAATAAAGGCATAGCTAGGGGTGGAGGTTGCGTCAGCTGACAGAGTAGCTACGCAGGTATCCACATAAACTCTGAGCGGCACATGGAAGAACTGCTTAACAGTAACCTGAATATTTATAATGTCTCCCAGGAAATACTGATGGCTTGGCCTCTCATTTTGCCAGTCATCTGTGCAAGGAGATAATGCCATTTTAGCATCGTTGACAAATATATATTTCAAATCACAGGCCCATAGAAGTTAAAAATTGCAGATAAATCGTTTTTTTAACTCACCCGTCATGAGTTTCAGGGTGAAGTATAAGAATTCATCTGCTACCATAACCGCAGAGAATGGGATCCACAGGGGGTCAAGAGGAAGGCTGCTCACATTGTGCTTCCTGAATGATTAAATGTTCATTACAATGCAGACTAAAGTAATTTTCACATCAATGTCCATTTGCTGTTTGAATAAACTAATCAGATTATGGTTACTGGATTTGCCTAGGTCAAGGGTAATGGATTACATATCAGTTTAAGATTGCTATGTTGTATTGTTATTTATTTGTTTGTCTGTATACTGCCACACCTTTCACATACAGTCTACATACCTTTGGTAGTGGCACTCCACAATTACAGCAGCTTGGGTAGTCCTCACCACAGGAGCAATGCTCAGAGGATGGGGAACATAGTTCAGAGTGAAGCTGTAGATGAGGGAATCTTCTTTCATCTAGTTGAGATATATATACAGTACAGGCCAAACGTTTGGACACACCTTCTCATTCAATGCGTTTCCTTTATTTTCATGACTATTTACATTGTAGATTCTCACTGAAGGCATCAAAACTATGAATGAACACATATGGAATTATGTACTTAACAAAAAAGTGTGAAAAAACTGAAAACATGTCTTATATTCTAGTTTCCTCAAAGTAGCCACCCTTTGCTCTGATTACTGCATTGCACACTCTTGGCATTCTCTTGATGAGCTTCAAGAGGTAGTCACCTGAAATGGTTTTCCAACAGTCTTGAAGGAGTTCCCAGAGATGCTTAGCACTTGTCGGCCCTTTTGCCTTCACTCTGCGGTCCAACACACCCCAAACCATCTCAATTGGATTCAGGTCCGGTGACTGTGGAGGCCAGGTCATCTGGCGCAGCACTCCATCACTCTCCTTCTTGGTCAAATTGCCATTACACAGCCTGGAGGTGTGTTTGGGGTCAGTGTCCTGTTGAAAAATAAATGATGGTCCAACTAAATGCAAACCGGATGGGATGGCATGTCGCTGCAGGATGCTGTGGTAGCCATGCTGGTTGCAGTATGCCTTCAATTTTGAATAAATCCCCAACAGTGTCACCAGCAAAGCACCCCCACACCATCACACCTCCTCCTCCATGCTTCACGGTGGGAACCAGCCATGTAGAATCCATCCATTCACCTTTTCTGCGTCGCACAAAGACACGGCGGTTGGAACCAAAGATCTCAAATTTGGACTCATCAGACCAAAGCACAGATTTCCACTGGTGTAATGTCCATTCCTTGTGTTTCTCTGCCCAAACAAATCTCTTCTGCTTGTTGCCTCTTCTTAGCAGTGGTTTCCTAACAGCTACTTGACCATGAAGGCCTGATTCGCGCAGTCTCCTCTTAACACTAGAAGTGCCGGAATTCCATAACTACTAGAACTGCCGTGAGTGGTCATTTTGACCGCCACATTCCAAACTCTATAATCTCTCATGATAAATACCTAATTGCGATATTGTATTATGTATTGTGTTAGGATATCTTTAGAAAAACGTAATAACACCGAAATGTACATTTTAACGAGTTTAATTATACATTTGAGTAGTAATACGTGTTTCAATAATTCATATCATGGCATAGTAAACCGTCATTATTCCATACATTCATATCCCAAAAAATATGGTCTGGAAATTCATTCAACTTAACTCATAACAGCCAAATAACAATTAAAAGTATCTTATTTGAACATTTAGCTATAACCTACTCGGACCATGCCCCGCTGCCCTTTTTTCCTCCATAAACTCCGCTCTCGGCTCCTCTGCCAGTTGCTGCATGAACTTCCTCCGGACAATTTTACTGCTGGTGCACTTCTTGGAGAAGATGAGTGCAATGATTCCAGCCAGTTCAGGATGTATAAAGTTATATGAACATGTAAACAGCCACCGGCCATCTACGTGTACTGCGCCTTTCACAGAGCAAACGCCCGATGCTTGCCTTCTGATTCAGAACTGAGTCCATCCACGCCGTATTTATTGTAGTAGCCCACGTTACCGGCTCTGGCTTTGCCTTCGGCCCATCGGTGATGCCCACACTTTTTACTCGAGACCGCTAGTTACGTTTCTCTGATAGAGACTATGGTAGTTACTAAGCAACCAAGATGCATCTTCAACAGCGAGAATTATTAAAAACAATACCGCAAAAATCCGAGCGGTCCATATGACCGTGTATGGCCGGAATAGGTAAAAGTGATTGTATTTTCTTTGCCTTTTGTGTAATGTATGTAAAAACAATTTTAAATTAAAATACAGACTATTTTAGGAAAAGTCAGGCAGCAGCAGGATTGTATTTTTTTATTCAGCAAAGTTATTACACATAAATTTCAAAACGGTCAAAATGACCGTCATGGCCGTTCTAGTGTTAACAATTGTTCTAGAGATGTGTCTGCTGCTAGAACTCTGTGTGGCATTTATCTGGTCTCTAATCTGAGCTGCTGTTAACTTGCGATTTCTGAGGCTGGTGACTCGGATGAACTTATCCTCAGCAGCAGAGGTGACTCTTGGTCTTCCTTTCCTGGGGCGGTCCTCATGTGAGCCAGTTTCGTTGTAGAGCTTGATGGTTTTTGCGACTGCACTTGGGGACACATTCAAAGTTTTTGCAATTTTCCGGACTGACTGACCTTCATTTGTTAAAGTAATGATGGCCACTTGTTTCTCTTTACTTAGCTGATTGGTTCTTGCCATAATATGAATTCTAACAGTTGTCCAATAGGGCTGTCGGCTGTGTATCAACCTGACTTCTGCACAACACAACTGATGGTCCCAACCCTATTAATAAGGGAAAAAATTCCACTAATTAACCCTGACAAGGCACACCTGTGAAGTGAAAACCATTTCAGGTGACTACCTCATGAAGCTCATTGAGAGAACACCAAGGGTTTGCAGCGCTATCAAAAAAGCAAAGGGTGGCTACTTTGAGGAATCTAAAATATAAGACGTGTTTTCAGTTATTTCACACTTTTTTGTTAAGTACATAATTCCATATGTGTTCATTCATAGTTTTGATGCCTTCAGTGAGAATCTACAATGTAAATAGTCATGAAAATAAAGGAAACGCATTGAATGAGGTGTGTCCAAACTTTTGGCCTGTACTGTATATATATATATATATATATATATATATATATATATACACACACACATTGATTGAGTGATTGATTTATTTCTGGATAGAGACAATAAAACAGTAATCCAAAGGATAACATGCTAAAGTAAAATACTTATTTCCAGCACTGCCCTTGGTGTTTCACATGTAAAACAATATACAAAAAGCAAACAAACCATTATGGAAAGACGGAAAATATGGAAAATATATAAACATCACGTAAAAAACAAACTAAATGAAAAACAAACAAAAAATAATATAAATGCTACACAAACTCACCAATTTATCAATAGATATTCACCTTGTTCCATAAAAACTGCTTTACCTGTGTTTTAAAAATCCTTCGTGATGATAGGAGTTGTTACCAGTGTAAAAGAAAGAATTTTTTGTTGCATTTGTAGCTCAAAGAACTATGCATGAGCAGATGCTGGCCTTAGTATTATGACTATGCTGCATGTAGACCATGGTTACATTAGAGCATAAATAATTGGGGTCATGACCATTAACAATGTTAAACATATGGTTCAGCTTAAGTTGTTCTACTCTTAGATGTACAGGTAGTAGACCAGCTCTTGTAAACTCCTCCCTACCTATGTGAGTACGGTGGGGTGCTTTTAATAGGTACCGAATAACATTGTTTTGCAGCACTTGGAATTTGTTTTTAAGTTTTACAGTCAACCCAGAAAACCATGCAGAGCAAGCAAAATCTACCTGGCATTGAATCAAAGTTAATACCAATAATTTCTTTACAGAGAAATCAAAAAGCTTTGTCTTACGATATAAAAACTTCAACTTACAGGCACATTTAGCTAAAACCTTGGCTGCAATGGATTCACCTATAAGTGATTAATCCAATGCTAAACCCAAATATGTGACACTGGATTTGGATACAATTTCAGACCCATTACACATCACCTTTAAAGTATTTAATTTTGAGAACTTCCTTTTTGTACCAAACAGGATTGATTCAGTCTTGCCCAGATGCATAGAGAGCTTACTGTCTACCAGCCACTGGTTGACAGACTCTAGCTCTATACCAAGAGTATTTTCAATGTCTTTTGCATTACACCCTGGGACAAGTAAAGCAGAATCATCAGCATATAATAGCAACTTGCACCGAACCACAGCTGATAAGTCATTTATATATACTAAAAATAACAGGGGCCCCAGAATCGAACCTTGGGGCACCCCGCATGTTATACTCTGTGGATCACAGAGGGTCCCCTCAACATCACAGACTTGAGTCCTATCTGTTAAGTAAGAAGTGAAACATGTGAGTGCAGAGTTACTAAAACCCATGCACTGTAATTTAGAAATCAAAATCTTGTGCTTCACAGTATGGAATGCTTACTGCAGGTCAAGTAATACCATGCCAACATAATTCCCTTGTTCAAAGTTCTGACGCACTTGGTCGAAAAGGTGTCTGTCGAATATGCAGCTCGAAAGCCAGATTGGAGCTCATATAATAGATCAAGCCTGATGAGATACTCCTCCACCTGTTCATACACCAAACGCTCAAAAATCTTTGATATGGTTGACAAGATTGATACTGGCCTATAATTTCCAACGTCAGCTTTACTATTTTTCTTAAAAACAGGAACCACCCTGGCATTCTTCATATGATTTGGAAAAACACCCTGTCTTAATGGAAAGATTTATGATATGAGTAAGAATACTTTATGTAACCCCAGCACTATCCCTTAAAAACCTGGAGGAGATAAGGTCCAAGCCAGAGGCCTTATTCACTGACAGGGTCAATATATATATATATATATATATATATATATATATATATATATATATATATATACATACACACACATATATATATAAAAAAAGGTACAATTATCAGAGACACTGCAACACAGAGACAAGATGCAAGGGACAGAGAGGGAATAATTATGATCAGTGTTCTCTTTAACTTCACATTGCCAAAACGGATAAACAATAACAGTAGTGATAATGTTCATTATGTATAAGACTCTAAATCAAAACAAATATATACTGTATAATAAAGAACAAAATAGTAAAGTGAAGTGCAAATTCCTTTGGATGTCGGAATACGTTTTTTTTTCATTTAGACATGTATATATATATACACACTACTGGTCAAAAGTTTTAGAACACACCAATTGTTTTTGTGTTTTATTGAAATTTTAGCAGTTCAAGTCCAATGAATAGCTTGAAATGGTACAAGGTAAGTGGTGAACTGCCTGAGGTTAAAAAAAAAGTAAGGTTACCCAAAACTGAAAAACGATGTACATTTCAGTATTTACAAAAAGGCTTTTTTCAGGGAACAAGAAATGGGTTAACAATGTAAAGCTGTTCTGCAGCAATGGAGGTTGATCAAGCTTTGAAAGTTGGTGCTACCAATTCCGACAGGTGTTCCAACTTGTCTGGATTACTTACAACCCCCTCTGTTTGTATAAAAGTATTGTTGGAACACACTGTGGTACCATACCCTCGTGAGCATTATTTGAACAGTATTGTTCTGCAGAAAGTAGTGTGTTGCTATAAAAATGGTGGGAAAAAGGCAATTAACAATGGAAGAGAGACAGACCATCATAACACTTAAGAATGTTGGTCTTTCCTACAGAGAAATTGCGAAGAAAGTCAAGGTGTCAAAAAGCACTTAGAAACTGGGGAAAACTCTGACAGGAAGATGTCTGGCAGACCCAAAGCCACAACAGAATCAGAAGACAAGTTTCTGAGAGCTTGCGTGATAGGACAACAGCTTCAAGCACAGCTTAATAGTGGTCGTAATAAGCAAGTCTCAGTTTCAGCTGTAAAGAGAAGACTTTGAGTTGAAGGTTTGATAGGTCGAGTTGCAGCAAGAAAGCCATTGCTAAAACGTCAGAATAAGAAAAAGAGGCTTGCCTGGGCCAAGAAACATCATCACTGGACTACTGAAGACTGGAAGAAGGTGCTATGGACTGATGAATCCAAATTTGAAATCTTCGGTTCATCACGCAGGATTTTTGTACGCAGTCGAGTAGGCGAAAGGATGGTTCCTCAGTGTGTGACATCAACTGTCAGACATGGAGGAGGACGCGTGATGGTCTGGGGCTGTTTTGCTGGATCCAGGGTCGGTGATTTGTACAGAGTGAAAGGCACCCTAAACCAAAACGGCTACCACAGCATTTTGTAGCGCCATGCAGTACCCTCTGGTGTGGGAAGTTGGGAAGAACTTTCTGAAGAATATTTGATTTCCATTGTAGAAAGAATCCCACGAGTGTGTTCAGCTGTTATATCTGCCAAAGGGGGCTACAATATATATATATATATATATAGTACAATAAGACATTTAAAACCTGGAAAAATTGGGGTGTTCTAAAACTTTTGACCGGTAGTGTATCATATATATATATATATATATATATATATATATATATATATATATATATATATATGTATACATATATACAATAAAATAGCATCATACATGATCATATTTTACCATAGTCTGAATTAATATTCATTGCAGTTTATTATTTTGGCATCTTCATCTTACCGTTAATGTGCTTTGACAATCTTGCAGTGCCACTTCAAAAATCAACACTTTAGCAACAGGGTCCTCTGCAATAGGAGCACAGTTTCCCAGGAAAATGTCGGAAGGATTGATTAACTGGCCAATCCCAAACATGTCCTTCTTGACTTCCACATGAGCAACCTTCTCTTTGCACTCAACAGCAACAGTTGCAGCAGAAACAGGATATCTCAGCTCGAAAGGCACCACGACTGGGGCCTCAGACGGGGCTACTATAGGGTATTTCCAGGTGAGTGGTTTCTCAAATGTCTGCTTTGTCTGTTGTGGAATTGGAGAAGTATTGCTAGGCTGTAGCGCTGGGTATGCAGGTTGCAGATTGTTAGAACGAGGGTTCCATTGAGCATCACATAAGCTGACATGCAAGGCCAGTGCCACAAGGCACACTGCAGTACATTTCATCACTATTGCTTCACAACACCAAATTATCTACACAACTTCACTAGATGCTGTAGGGAAGGTGGACATGTGCACCTGCTTTTATAGTACAGAGATCATGTTTACTGCCATTACATTCCCGCCCCTTTTGTTGGCCATTACCCATCAGAACTGATGAGCATAAACCTTAGCCAGTGAAATCATTCCAGCTGCAGACCAAAAGGGATACCTACAGCTCTGACTAGGCATCTTCAGCTGGGTTTAGATTATTCATTCTTTTAATGCATAAAATGTTACTGTGCGCATAAATAACCGTTCATGTGCTGAAACAAATCAATGTGAGGTTAAAGTACCAAATGAAATGTAAACTGTAATAGCATCATCAAGTTCATTTAAAAGTTACCAATATTTTTTTTTCAAGCAAGTGAGAAAAAATATATAACTAGTTGGCAAACATGCACTTAAAAAGTGGTGGTAACAAAAAGTTATGTTGACTCTGGGTTAAGTCTACCTGCCCTCAACATGTCAAACTTCAGAATTTTGCCAAAGTACATTTTGTTAAGGGCTGACAATCAATATGGCTCCAGCCTCCAGCCAGAAGTGGAAGAAGTATTCAGATCTTTTACTTAAGTAAAAGTATTAATACCACACTGTAAAAATACAATGTAAAGTTAAAGTCCTCCATTGAAAATGTTACTTTAGTAAAGGTATCTAAGGATCATCAGAAAAATGTACTTAAAAGTCACAAATCCTCACATTTTAGTAACTGGAAACGATCAAAACAGTTCTGTCAATCAACTAAGTGTTTACACTGCTGATTATTTCATCTGTTGCTGGGTAGTTTAATTCATAATAAAACATTGTAGTTTATAAATTATTACGTTTTTATACTCCAGTGTTAGATTTCCCTTCTGACAGAGATGTTATTCTCTGTTTCCTGCCAAGGGACTTCAGATGAAAATTAGCTTATAACTCTGGTTTTGCTAAGGAGCTGTGCATTGTCCCTGTCAAATAAATCAAATAAAAGTAACTAAAGCTGTCAGATTAATGTAGTGGAGTAAAAAGTAAAATGTATTCCTCTTAAATGTAGTGGATTAGAAGTAGAAAGTGGCATAACAAAAAAGACTCAAGTAGCCTACAAGTACCTTAAATTTGTACTTAAGTACAGTACTTGAGTTAAAAAGTCAAAAACCACTAAACCTAGTGTAGGCTGTTGGGTTTTGTGTAGTGATGTTGTGATGCTGTATGAAGAAGAAATCCGCTTGACACTGTACTTGATCATAAAGGTTTTATTACATCAAGTTTCCAGCATCAATGACAAGTCCCACAGAACCCGGAGAGACAAAGCCAATATGCACTCTGACTTGCTGCAGCAAGAACATGGTTTATAAGGGGTACGTTTAGGTAACATGTTAGATAAAGTAAACAGTTGTGAGTTGGCAAGTAAAGGTCTGAGTCCCTTTGAGGTCAGAGTCTCTTTTGGGGGGGGCTCCAACACTACTCATAAAATCATTAATCTCACTCAGCCAGCTAATCACAGAATCAAATAGGACATCCTCTTCAACACATCACTCTGCTGAGAGGAAAATCATTGAACTTACATCCCTAACACAGTGCTCATGATTTCTCAGCATATTTGAGCGTTATAAAGACTTTAACCTTATATGGCCAGATACCACATATTTCCCCCCTTCGAGACTTAATAAAGTCTCAAAAAACAAAAGGAGTAAAACATACATGTTTACAATTACAATTTCTCTGACCCATGTTCCCTGTATTGTGATTTTAACAATACAACAACTTTATGGAGTGTGAGAGTGAAAAACCTGTCCGGCAGCTATCTTTCCAAAATATCCATCAAAACAATCAAGACAGGAAAATTCTCTCATGGCCCCTCTGCCCCCACGCTTAGTACTCCAATTCAATTAAAAATAAATCTTTAACAATTTTAGCAAATACATGTCAAAACCTCAGGAAAATGAAATAAAATCAAAACAATGTCCAAATTCAGGCTGGTCGACCCATCATACTGTCCAATGGACCTATCCCTGCCTAGACCCCAATATCCCTAAACTACAAGAGAAAAAAGAAAAACATCTGAGGTCCCCACATGTACCTCACAACAAAAAACATCATCCTCCAAGCAATTTATATAAAACAAATATGGTACACAAATTATGTATTACTCAAGCAAATATGCATATACTGTACGTCAGAACAAACAGGAATGTAGTCCACTGCAGCCTCTCAACAGTTTTGACTCCGGTGTAGTGTAGATGGAATCTGAACAGTTCATCGCTGTATCCTTGTTCAGAGTTTTCCAGTCCATTCTTTATTGTCCATATTTGAATATCTAAATCCCTTCTGCCCATTCCCCCATATACTCTGGAAGAAAAGAAAACACCAACCAGTATCTTTGCAAAACAACACATGAAAACAACACATCAAACATAAAGATACTATGGAAATACAGAGTAATATCAGAAATTATATGAATCACATTCCATTCCATTTCCCCCCTTTGCTGGAAACTTGATGTAATAAAACCTTTAGGATCAAGTACAGTGTCAAGTGGATTTCTTCTTCATACAGCATCACTCTGCTGAGAGGAAAATCATTGAACTTACATCCCTAACACAGTGCTCATGATTTCTCAGCATATTTGAGCTTTATACAGACTTTAACCTTATATGGCCAGATAACACAAGGCCTATCCAAAGATCACCTACGTCCAACTTGCCAAAGGTCCTCAACCTCTACCTCACAAAACTCTACAGTTTAATCAGTAGCGGTTTTTGGCACGGGCGAACCGGGCAGCCAGCATATTTTCATGACACATGCGGGGGAAAAAAAATCCTCTGCGCCGCGAAACGGTTTTCTGTTATCTATCATTTCACTGTGTGGCAAATCGGCGCCCCCTGCAGCTGCAGGCGCCCTGCTTGCTGAGAGAGAGAGGAGCATCTCGCTGCACAGCTCCCGGGAAGGCGGATGTCAAGCCACGAGCCTCCTTGAGCTCATCACTTTTATGCATGATAAGGATCTATCGGAGATCTACCCCAACTTTTGGACTGCTCTAAGGATTGCACTTACTCTGCCAGTCACTGTGGCTCAAGCAGAGAGCAGCTTTTCAAAACTAAAGTTGATCAAGTCATACCTGAGGTCAACCATGTCCCAGGAACGGATCACTGGCCTTGCCGTCATATCAATCACTCAATAGGGCAGCAGATTTCATACGATAACATCATTGATGATTTTGCATCAAGGAAGGCCAGAAAGGTCAGGTTTTAGTTTTAGTTTTAGTTTTAGTTTTAGTTTTATTTTGTGTTTTGTGTTCTGTGTTCTGTGTTCTGTGTTCTGTGTTCTTAGTGCTATAGTGTAATAATTAGATTATCTTCAGTGTGTTTTCACATTTGTTCAATGAAGGATTTGAGCTATTTAGAATTGGCCTATTTATTCTTTATTTGTATATTATTCTTAATATTTTATATTATTGTTGCTCCTGCCAACCTGTATTTATTTTAACATCAATGTAGCCTACGCTGGAACTTTTTTTCACTCTAAACGCCGCGGCTGATGTTTCAATCCTGCTGCTCCGTTCCCCCCGCGTCGCACGCACACACACACACACACACACACACACACACACACACACACACACACACACACACACACACACACACACAAGTTGGATGCAGGAAAAAAACGATATGAGACGTACATGATAACCTAAATTGAGGACAGCTACGCTTGTTATTGTAAGTGCTATGATAAGTTAAAGTCTAATAAGTACTTCATCAAACCGTATGAATGTGTGTCCCAGGCAAGGCCAGGGAACACTAAGATCAACCAGCACTGACAGACATGTTCAAATTTGATTTATTCAATAAATTGTTATTTTTTGTCTTAAATCCACCAACTATTTTCATATTTTACCAACATTTGCATGTTTGCATCCTGAGCCTTTTAGGTAAGGTTACTGGGAAAACTCAGCCCAGAGTAATTTTATTCTCCCCAAAACAAGTTTCCTTTTAAAGAACTATACAAAAAACAAAAAGCACAGCTTTTTATGTTTAACTATTCTGA
Organism: Perca flavescens; assembly: GCF_004354835.1. NCBI lineage: Eukaryota > Metazoa > Chordata > Actinopteri > Perciformes > Percidae > Perca > Perca flavescens. The sequence goes on from NC_041338.1 coordinate 26,531,104, forward strand.
CTTATTCAAAAGATGGACCTTTAAGAGTTCCTCTCTTTGTGTTTTAAGGAATACACTTTTGGCAAGAGCTACACTGAAGTTGGCAGTTTGTTATTGTTATAAAAGTTATTTCAATTAATATTCTGTAATACAGTACAGGCCAAATGTTTGGACACACCTTCTCATTCAATGCTTTTCCTTTTTATTTTCATGACTATTTACATTGTAGATTCTCAAATGAACACAATGTAGAAACCAAAAAGGAAACTCCAAGGCACTCTCTTTTAGAAAAATACAAAGCCTTTATTTATGGCTTAGTCATCATAAATCTTAAAATCCAGAAACTTTCTCTCTGGTTTAGTTGTTTTTGTCTGTCCCCTTTCCTCAGTGACATGGAATATGATCAATTCCACAGATCTGTACGGTTGATGGATCACTATTATGGTGTTCCCTGTAGTGCCTCGCCATAGGGTAGTTCATGTTGTCCGTGCGAATTGCATATTTATGTTCTGCCATTGATAAACTGCAGGCTACTAGTTATCCAGGCTTAAATGAAGAACTTGATCTCAGTGTTTTTCTTTAAAACCATATTGTTTATTTTTCAATCGGGTCCATTTCTATTTGTATTTGTGTTGTACATGTTTTGTATTTTGAATTTTACCTTGATTTGTAGTCAAATACACTGGTCTATTTATGACCAATGAGGACATCTATTGGTCATTCTATAACCCTACAATTTTGAACCCTCTATCAAAATTATGGCTTTTCATTGGCTGTGTTTCTTGATTGGTCTGTTTGAAAGCGTATAAGAAGGTCTCTTCCTGTTTGGGAAATTGATTGACTCCCTGACGAAGGCTTGTATGCCGAAACGCGTCAGAGTATTTTAAGATTTATGATGACTAAGCCATAAATAAAGGCTTTGTATTTTTCTAAAAGAGAGTGCCTTGGAGTTTCCTTTTTGGTTTCTACATTATGATTATCCCTTCCAAAGAGCACCTCAAGCTAATTTTTTGAGTCCGGGAAGCGCTCCGCTACAGACATTTGTATAAATGAACACATATGGAATTATGTACTTAACAAAAAAGTGTGAAATAACTGAAAACATGTCTTATATTTTAGATTCTTAAAAGTAGCCACTTTTTTTAACTTTTTTATTAATAAGGGAAAAAAATTCCACTAATTAACCCTGACAAAGCACACCTTTGAAGTGAAAACCATTTCAGGTGACTACCTCAAGAAGCTCATTGAGAGAACACCAAGGGTTTGCAGAGTTATCAAAAAAAAGCAAAGGGTGGCTACTTTGAAGAATCTAAAATATAAGACATGTTTTCAGTTGTTTCATACTTTTTTGTTAAGTACATAATTCGATATGTGTTCATTCATAGTTTTGATGCCTTCAGTGAGAATCTACAATGTAAATAGTCATGAAAATAAAGAAACACATTGAATGAGAAGGTGTGTCCAAACTTTTGACCTGTACTGTATTTTAATCTTTGTGTGCTAAAAAGGCACATAAGTTCCTGTAGATGGCAATACACATTCTCTTTTTTTGCCAAATAAATGAAAAGCTTGTTGAAATCACCAATGTCTTCTCTCTTGCTGTATCAACATCTCAGCTGCTAGCTTTCCTCAGAGATGGTCCCAATAATGGGCTTAAAGTCAAGTCAAATTCAGTTTGTGCATGATTACATGATACAACTTTTTGTTTTTTTTAATAATGTACCTAACATTGTGGATAATTAAGCTATATATAATACGCTGAAGTATATTTCTGGAGTGTTAAAGATTAAAAGAAAAAATAACAAGAACCGTACAGAACCGAAAACCGTGACCCTAAAACCGTGATACGAACCGAACTGTAGGTTTTGTGAACCGTACCACCCCTAATACATATATGTAAGGGTTAATGCCCAACGAGGACTCCGCTGCGCGTCGGATGGTTCACACCTCGCCGTCGTCCATTAATACCTGACAATGGACACCTCAAAGGGCATTAACTCGCTTATACCATGGTCACTTGCCAAATAACATATTTTTAAAACATTATAGTTTATATTTTAATTTGTTTTACAATCGAAATCTAGGCTGAACAGTAAACAGACCGTTTCACCGGAACTCCTTTAGTAGGTGTCCTACATCACTTTTTAATGGACACCCTGCAGCCAATCAGAATCAAGTATTCACCCAGAACATGGTATAAGTAGGCCTACATATATTTTACTAAATGGAAGCTACTTTACCTCAATGTACAGTTTTTCAGGAAGTAGAATGGAAGTGAAGGATATATTCAGAATAGGGATTCATGTTAAGACACCAGACATATTCACAATATTATTTAATATTTAGTTGGTATTTTGTAACGTTATCCACTTCATAAATATGATATTGGTTTGTGTGCATGAGCAGTGATTGACGCAGTCAGACACCCCCCTGGCCCTGATTGGTGTATCTGAACAGGGAGTGGTGGATTTTTGCAAATCACACTACAGGCTGTAGGTGGTGCCAGAGGAGCTGGATTGTTTTTTAAATGACCTGCCTAATGTTCTACTCAAACATAGGGTCAATTTCAGCAAATATGACAGAAAGTTAGTTTTATTTTTTAAGTCTTACCTACTGCATCTTTAAAGGACAATAGCAGTGTTGTCCCTGACACATTTAACTACCACTCTGTTTATATAACATTGTTTATTGTGTAAATATGTTTGTTTTATTACCATTATTATTATAACTAATTCTATTTTTTCTATTTCTTATAAAACTTTCTGTATATTTTTTCCTATGTCTACTTACTGTGTATTTGTGTTTTTCTGATGTGTGTAAAGTGTGTTCTTTTTAGCTGCTGTAGCACAGGAATTTCCCCAGTGTGGGATTAATAAAGTCTATCTTATCTTATCCCTATTATTTAAAACCTAACTCAAAAACATGAAAACATCAGAATTTGCAATGATCCACGTCATAAAACCACATCCCCAGGAGAAAATTATAAACTATAATATAATCTATAATATTCCCCACTCCCAAGATTGCACATTTGATTTTCTATGAAACCACAAAAGTGTACGCCAATAACGTAGCTGAAAACCAACTTCATTTCCCAGAAACCTTCAGCGTACGGGGAACTGACGTATAAAGTCTAGCAACGACCGTTCTTTAACTGTCCAATGAGCTTAGCATAAAATAGCGGAATTGAATTGGGATTGGTCATTGAATACGCCAGTTCGACTCAGTGCAAATCCCCGGTCCCTGCGCGTGCGATGAGTATAATAACAGTCATATGAACGTATGATGCGATTCAGATCTTTCAACTATGTTTGGCTCTTCCGGTTAAGTAGCCTTACCGGTGAACTGCGTTTGTCAGCGAGTCCCTCCTGCCGTTACAGACCCATATTTCACACCGGTCTTCCTTTGCTCTTCGCCCGGCATCTCACGATGCAGTCGAGTGGAAATGTGACCAGCAGGAGTTGCGGAGTGGAGGGCATGAACAGAGCAGAGAAGCCAGGGCCAAAACTTTTCAGCAACATCCCGACTGTCACAACAGAAGGTGTGGACCCTCCGGCGGAGAAGAAAGGAGTAGGCAGAACGCTTGTCGTTAACGAGAGAAACTTGAGGACCCCGAGTCCCCTGTCTGGGGCCAACTGTGATGACGACTCGGAGGCAGAGTCTTTTCGGGATGGGAGAACCGAGGAGGTCGACCGGGACACCAGGGGAAGGGCGTTTGCTTGGTGCCGAGACTTTCTGTCAGGGTCGTGGAAGACCATCAAAGAGGGTGATTTTCAAATCAGCATCGTCAGGTAAATTAATGCCAATTACCAGTTTGACACCAGTTTGGGTACCACTATGGTATTGCTGCCGCTGTTTACGTTTGTCATATTTTTCGTGATATCCATTCGGCATCCCTCTAACACTAACGTTATAGGATTACATTTATGATTGATTTCTATAAGTAGCCCTCAATTTAACCGTCAAAGCTGGACACAATTTCGATTAAATTCAAGTGAATCTAAATGTTGAAAGATTAAACTTTTTTTTGGTCGTTGCACAAAGTAGGCTACAAGTAGGCCTACTGACACATAATGCAGTTTAGCATCTAGCTAACCAGAAGTGCTTAAAGCAGGAAAGTGCAAAGTAATGTAGTGGTATGCAAATAATGAATACAAAGAAACAGTGGAGGGGAGGAATTAATATGCTAAGATACAGTACGAACAGTATTAACAATATGAACAGTGTGATACAAATGCACTTAGATATGCAGTAAGAAAACAGTATGAATGTGCAGCAAGTAGGCAAAACATATAGTGCAGAAGTATAAGTAGTACACTTGTATAAATAAGAATAGACTATAGGTGAGATGTATACAGTATGGACAGACAGTAGATTTCATTTGTATGGGTTGTAATAGCATATAGTCAGGTAGTGTATGCACAGTGGCAATGGTAATTAAGTATGAGTCAGCAGCCAGTGAGGCTTGGTGCAAATGATCATTCACTTTACAATAGGTATATTAGCCAGGATGGCAAAATAGTTTTGTCTGTGACACTAAACCTCTTATATACGGTTTGACGTTGACTTTGCCAATATTCAGTGGTGGATGTCATGGCCCGCAACAATAAACGAACATCAAAGCATTCAAAGAAAAATCTACTGGTGTTGTCTGACTAATATTTAGTATGACTAGATCCTGTGGTGTCACATTACATTTCCTCCAATGTGATAACACTGATGTTTTTGTCTTGCAGTGGTGGACTGAGTAATCTGCTGTACCTGTGTAGTTTGCCTGACCGTGTGCCCTCTGTGGGAGAGGAACCTCGCCAGGTGCTCCTTAGAGTCTACGGTGCCATCTTACAGGTTGGTCTTTCTAGTAGGGTCCTCAAGAAGTTATTGCATACCATCATTGTAGTAGTAGCAGCACTGCAGCAGTGTCATTTTCCTTCACATGGAAGTAGAACTGGGCAATATAATGATATTAAATCGATATTGTGATATGAGACTAGATATCGTCTTAGATTTTGAATATCGTAATATGGCATAAGTGTTGTCTTTTACTGGTTTTAAAGGCTGCATTACAGTAAACTTATGTCATTTTCTGAACTTACCAGACTGTTGTAATTGTTCTGTTATTTGCCTTTACCCACTTAGTCATTATATCCACATTATTGATGATTATTTATCAAAATTCTCATTGTGTTAATATTTTGTGAAAGCACCAATAGTCAACACTACAAAATCGTTGCTGTATCGATATTGAGGTGTTTGGTCAAAAATATTGTGATATTTGATTTTCTCCATATCGCCCAGCCCTACATGGAAGTATAACCTAAACTAAAAACGCCATCAAACTGTGTCTGACTTCCTGTGACGCAGGGAGTGGACTCCCTGGTGTTGGAGAGCGTGATGTTTGCCATCCTGGCAGAACGAGCTCTAGGACCAAAACTTTACGGCATTTTCCCTGCTGGACGCTTAGAACAGTACCTGCCGGTATTATGCACAACTAACCATATACACACACACACACACACACACACACACACACACACACACACAGCATTTGTATCATCTGCATTTCTCTGTGTTTTCAGAATACCCGCATGCGCACAGATCAACTTTCAGATTCGGCCATATCAGCTGAGATTGCTGTTAAGTTAGCACGTTTTCATGAAATGAGCATGCCCTTTAACAAAGAGCCTAAGTGGCTGTTTGGGACCATTGACAAGTAAGTACACCTTGATATCACTTTCTTTCTTTTACTAGAACTGTGTTTTTTTTTTTTTTATAAATTAAATTATTATAAATGTCTGTTTTTTGCTTTAGATACATGGATCAAGTGATGAATCTTAGTTTTGTACGTGAAGCACATGTGAAGAAGTACAAGAAGCTGATGAAGTTGGACCTGCCTGCTGAGCTGGAGAGCCTCCGGTGAGTTGGAGCACAGGCTTCAAAGGATCAAATACTGTATATTGCACGACGTGCCTTAATGCATATGGTATACACATAAAGCCTTCAAATTGTGGAAGGGTAATTGTGGTATTTTTAAGCCATGCATTTTTCCTATGCATTTGTGTCTAAGTGACTACTGTAAACAAAACTCTTCGTAGTTGGTCCAGTATTAAGCGAGAACGCTGTAACCGGCAGCCGCAAACCGGGCTGCAATGTGACCATGTAGGAAAAAAAGGACACCGTCAATGTACTTGTTTTTGCCTGCGACCGGCTCAGATTGTCATTATAAGTGTCTGAATATATTATGGGAAGATGAAGAAGTTGCCGTTATCCTGCTATGTTTTCCTGTGTAACTTATTGATGCCAGGTCAACACAGTTACTTTAGCTAAACTAATTCTGACTCTCCTGATCAAAGGAACGTGGGAGGGCAATTGAACGGTTAAATGGGTGTGTGACTTTTTCTGCCAATGAGGCTACAAAGTGACCCTGCAAACGTGTGGATTCTGAAAACCGACGTGGGACAGCAAATAGGGTGTCCTGTCATCTAGCATATGCTTAGATATATTCATTCATATTTATCCAACATGTTAAAAAGTCACAGTAAAGCCCAGTTTTAGTCCTGCTTTTGCTGCATTAAAAAAAAAGTAAATTGACTGCATAAAACTTATTTAAACACAATGTATATTGATATGAAAAGATCATATGATACAAAAATTTTTTTTTTGCTTTAAGGGTTCTAGTTTGAGATTTGTTGCACACAAGAATTTAATTTTGGGTACAAGACAAGCTGTGTTTTTGTCTTCAGTCTAATGGCTGACCTTTGTCCCAGTGCCTCCACGACTTCACTGCTGAGTCCTCTAGGCAGTTGACCCAGGCAGCCAATAGAAAATCAGCCCAGTATTTATTGTCAGTGTTTATTTATGAGCACACACTAATCTTATCTTGTAGATAAGATAACTTATGCTGCAAGTAAATCCCTTGGCTAATTGCTTATTTGTTGTTGTTATCTGAAGTCCTAGAACATATTTAATTTTATAACACTTTTTATTTTCCTTACACAGATAACACTTCAAGGTACTTTGTCTTTGTCTTGCTCAAGGCAGTTCAGTCAATCAGAGTGACATCTAGGTTTAGAATTGTGTGTTTCCACTCCTAGAACTATCCCCCCCAGTATATTAAAGATTTCAGTTATATACACCTAACCTTCTAGAGAGTGGAACACCACTTTTGCCACTTGTTCAAAAAGCAGTTCTGGAGCTTTTTTAGTCATACACATTCATTAGATTAGATTAAATTAGAATCAACTGCATTTTACCATCTAGCCAGAAGTGCAAAAAAGCAGGAAAGTGTAGATTAATGTACAGAATTTACAGAATAAAATAAAGAATAATAAAATACAATGTGCAATTAACAGTAAGGGGTTTTAATACACTAGATATATACAGTATAAACAATATTACCAGTGGTATGAATATGCTACGATAGAACATAGTTAGCAGTGCAGGTAAGAAAGATATGATAAGAAATATTGAGTAATGTGACTGGGTACATACAGTACGCAGATGCTTTGAATTGCTCAGTATATATTGCCTATGATGCCTCCATATATACCTGCTATCCAGTACAAATAATGAAATCGCTGAAATATGGATATGGAGTTACATGTACGTGTTTAATCTCATGTATGTTGTCCACCAGTAAAAGTGAAATTGGAATGAATATGATGTAATGCAGCGAGTAAAATAGTGTGAGTTGTAGATGTGTGTCATTGCCTCAGTGTAGTTACTATGGTCTAGGACATCTTCATGTTTGTATTTTATACTCAATACAATGTATTTTCTTTCGGCCTAATTTCTCATAAATCACCTGATAAATGCAACACTGACACACTCTTTCTGCTCTCCCTTTTTCTGTCATCACCTACGCTGTTCATCTGGGTCTTCTCTCCACCACAGTGCGTTGCTGGCAGCAACTCCATCACCAGTGGTGTTCTGCCACAATGACGTCCAGGAAGGTAAAAACGTATTCTGTCCTCTCATTGCTCCCGTATCTTCACACCTCTAATATAGGCTGATTGATCAACCCTCTGGCTTCACTGTCACATTGCCTCAGAGAGCAGTATATTACGTAAGTCAAAGGAAGGCCTGCGCGTAGATATTAATAGGAACGGCTCACATGCATATACACCATTCTGTGATTTGAAAATGAGCCTCGAAGTAGATGAGGCGGCAGTCAGAGATTTAGGTTTCTAGTGAGGGGGAATGTCTCAGAACAGGCGAGCGCCTCAGTTGAACTAGCATACTAAAAAGTATGTAGACATAAATATATATATATATATATTATAGCACAACTGTTGTCCACATAAAACACAGCACTTACACACACACACACACATACACACACTAAAGTAATTAGAGAGTGTGTATGATGGTGGTTTTCTCACCCCTTGTTTGGCTACTGCAGGTAACATTTTGATGCTGGAAGACAAGGACCACAACCTAACAGATAGACTCATGCTGATCGACTTTGAGTACAGCAGTTACAATTACAGGTAAAGTATAAAAGTTTTTTAGCAAATCAAATGAGTTATACATCAACAGTATTTGTACCCTTTGTTTAGAAATGATTGTTGTGGGCTCCAATTGTAGATTGTGCCCTTGTGTATTAATATACATTTTATATTTTCTTTTGTTTAGGGGTTTTGACTTTGGGAACCATTTCTGTGAGTGGGTGTATGACTACACCTATAACCAGTGGCCCTTCTACAAAGCCACACCCGAGAACTATCCCACCAGAGAGCAGCAGGTCAGTCTAAACCCCCTTTAAGCTCAAACAAAAAGGCAGTCTACCTTTCTTTGGCTCACAGAATGGCTTAAATAATCTATTATTTACTCATGCTTGGAATAGAATTGCCACACTGCACTGTAACAAAATATATACATGGACATATTTAAAAAGTACAAATTTAGCATTAAGGTAAAACCTAATTTAATTAAATTCTAAGTGTATGAGAACGATTAGAAAACATGTGAAATGGTGTAAATGGAGACTACTCTTTTGATTAAATGTATATATTTTATTACAATTACTTTAATTAAAAGCATTCAAATGCATTAGATTGGGGGTGTTGGGGTTTTTCCTCAATATTTACATTCATGCAGTATCAACAATTTTAACTGTGAAAACAGCATATAGATATTCCCAATGGTAGTATCACTCTGATAATTACTGATTGGATGTAGCATTATGATTTTCTTATCACTTTTCCCTGTGATGCTCAGACAGATACTAACTACAGTACTGATGTTTAAGTTATCTCCTGAGAGAATAGATGTGACAAGTACATTTATCGGTGTTTTAAGCCCCCAACGGCACTAGGATTAGGCAAGGGGGTAAGCTTCGCTTCAGAACGCGAACCTCCAATGGCGCCATTTTGTTGCTACAAAGCGATCACCTCTTGTTAGCATTCCACTGACCGCCATTTTTTTTTTTACGTCACTTGACTGCGAATAACTTTACATCTGAAGCGTTTAAAGACTCTATTTATCCATTGTTTAATTCTAAAGAAACACGACAATGTATAAAAGACTCCATTACCTTGTACCTCACGTTATGGCTCCGTAGCAGACGTTTTTGTAAAAATACGCTAACGATTGTGTCATAACCAAGTGACTTACTGTCGCACAGTAGAGGAATTACCGTATAGTACAGGAAAAGCTCGCAGGCAGTTTCGACTTACATTAGCTGTTTAGGTTTAATTCCGAATGTTAACTAGCATGTTAGTTAGCAATAATTAGCCTGTGCTTATGTTATCTCCTTACATATACCTACACTCTCCGTCTCTGTAAGATTGGAAATGATTGATTTCTCTTGGCACAGCTACCAGAACACTTTTCAGACACGTTGCTCACGTCACATTTACGTTGTCTCTGTCAGTTGTAGGCTGCGCAGTAAGGGAAGAGATCACCGGAAAAGTGCTTCTAATAGCCTTCACTGGTCTCCGTCCAGAGCAACGGGGTCTATTGGTCCATTGTATATATGTCAATGGGATTAGGCTATGGTTGTGGTTAAGGTTAGGGTTAGGTGCCTTGAAGTCAACGGTCGCAGCACTGCCTGGAAGGAGATGTCGGGGGCTTAAAACACCATTGAGAGACAGGTTTTCTGTTCACACAGTGCCATCTAGTGGTAATACTTGTTAATGCAATTTTGTGTTAAAAAGAGGGTTATATCAAACACTGTAGCACATTTGGGAAATCACAGTAATCAAAATGTTAATGTAGTTTTTCCCTTTGGAGGACCCTGCCTGCAGATATTTTACTACACACTATCACACTAAAAAATCATTGTCTGCTTGTTGGGCCCATTGTCTATATAATAAATCCTCTTGCACTAAAGTCATTGATTTGAACATTAGACACTGGAGCTCTTGAGTATTTTTTTAACCTATTGCTAAAACTAAAATCAATACCTTCTAAAGATAACCAAACATGAAGAACACAAAAATATTAGATGGAATAGAACAGAAACTAAAACAAATTTTGGGGGTTATTTTTCAATATTCACTATTGTGTAGGGGAACACGAAGGGTATAAACAAATAAGTATGTAATAAACCATTAACAGATAATAACTTTACTGCATTAATTACCATGTGACAAATCACTTTGCTTTTTATTTCAGCTTCATTTTATCAGACGTTATTTGGCAGAACAGAGAAGACACTCTGACATAACCTTGGACCAGACACAGATGGAAGAGGACCTGATAATTGAAGCTAACAGGTAACACATGGTGTTGTAATGATTTACAGCAGCGACATCTATGACTAAAGGTTATAGCAGAATTACCTAAGCCCTGGTGTTGTTATGTCATCATTATTTTTGATTTGTAGGTATGCATTAGCATCACATTTCCTCTGGGGGCTGTGGTCCATCATTCAAGCAAAGATATCCAAGATTGAGTTTGGATACATGGTAAGAAGAATGATGCGTCTGATGCGAACACCAGCTGCATACTACATTTATTTTAAAACACACAATAATGTTTGTCACTCACATATTTAATGTTGTATTTGAGTAAACCTTGCCTAATAGTAAAACATATACTGTTTTGCAGGACTATGCCCAGAGTCGGTTTGATGCCTACTTCAAGCAAAAAAAGCTCTTCTCCTGATTTCGACCATTTTAATCAGAATGTAATGTCTCTTTTTTTCAACTATGTGTTCTTGAAACTTCAGCCCTATGCTGCAGCTATACTGCTTACGACAAGTAGTGCGGGGTGAAAGATAGACGTTTACATTTGAACGCAACGCAGGCAATCCTTTTTATTAAAGGACTTTCCCTATAGTGTGAAATTCTGTTAGAGCAGGTGTAGCTCTATAGCATTGAATGTTGGTAATGTTTTTATTGTTAATCATTTGAAGAGCAAGGTCAGTCTGATGGTCAGTTATTATAATGGCCAATGCTGGCTGCCAGGGAATTCATTTCAGACTTTAAATCTTACTGTTATAGTCATTTTTGGTGTAGTTTTTTTTTTTTATATCTCATTGTTTGAGTGTTTGTAGTCATTCTACCTCACTTATTTCTTCTGATGTTCATTCTGCATTAGCATTATTCTTTCAAGGTCCAATAAAGTTACACATTCAGCAAATTATTCCTCAAGGGCTATTTTATACAGTGTCACTGTAGTCAACAATAATCTTAATTTAACGGTTAGAATTTGAGAGGCACTTAAATCAGTAATATTGTATCTACTAACTGTACATATCAGCTGCACTGTCTGCCCATATTTAATTTGGCTTGTATTACCTTTTGTCATCCATGTATCATTCTATACCAATAATATTATTCAGAGCCTTTTCTGTTTTTGTCTCTGCCAAGAATCATAACTTGGAATATCTAAACATTTGTCATTTTTACCTATTGTATTAAGTAACTAAAATGTCCATTTGTTCACATGTATGCAACCACATCAACCTGGAAGCTTTTTTTTTCTCCCGATTTTAATAATTTCGTGGATCTTATTAATTTGACTGTCTCCTGTATTTGATAGAATGTACTGCCGTCATAATGTCCTTGTGTTAACATCTGTTTACTCATGAAAAGAAACTAGAAGCTTACCTGTCTCTCATTAACTGTTTTTTTTAAAAGCAGCATCTTTCCTGTACAGTTTCATTCTGTTAAAACGGCTCACTATTATGTTGGTCCTCTTTGCGCTACTGAAAATATAATTTTAAAATAAACATTTGTGCTTAGAACCTGTGTCACAACACCTGTTTTTATTGTATGTTACTATTTATCGCTCCTTAAAGATATTTAACAATTAATGTATTGATGCATTTAGTAAAACACAAGTTATCAAGTTACTACTTAGTAACTCGATTGCCCTATGATAATGTCGAGAGCAGAGTTTCATCCCAGAGGGTTGACTGTCCCACCTCCATGTGCCAAGAATAGACCAGCCAGAAAGAACTCCACTGCTCAAAGATCGAGGGACACTCCTGAATCGACCGAAACTGCTGCAAAACCAACAGGTATTCCGGAAGATTTAGCCTTCCAGTTCATTGCACATTTTCTTTAACAAGCTGTTTCTGTTTGAATGTGGCCTTAAATCTGTGTTCTTTTTTTTTTTTGCTATTTATGCTGTCAAAGAGCATGTGACGGTGAGAGCTGCAGCAGGGAAAAGGAGACGAGCAGGCGGTACATGGACTAAACTATTCTGTCCTCTACTTCTCCATTGCAGTGGCTGCTTGGAATTCTTCAGGGGGCTCGTCTTCCCATTTTATGGAGCATTAACAATGTCATTCTGAATGTGTGAGAGATGCATTGCATTTTTATACCTTTGGAGTTTTACCAAATAATATATGGCACAGGCAGTATTAAAACTGTTGTAATGGGCTAAACTTTAATCCAAACAACGCTGTCAGTGAGATGAATTCTCTAAGGCAACATGTTGTGACATTATTAGAGTGGATAAGCTTATGGCTGAAATGTGTTCTTACTAGACTTTGGGGAGCTTTTCCAGCAGTCAAAAGTCAGATAGTATCCACAGTTATTACAGCTACAGGATCATGCAAAGCAGACTCAGAGGAGTGGAAAACCAATGAGGCACTTTGCACCTATCACCCTGGAGATGGAGATGAAGCCATGGTTACAGTCCAAACTAGCACATGTGCATTTCATGTAAGTAAAAAAAAAAAACTAAAACGCACCTGTCAAACTAACCTTTAGGCCGCATCAATTTTGGTTTAATCATTAATGTTTAAGGTGGACCTTGGGAGACTTTCAGAGTGCAGCGAATACTTCAGAGCCTTGTCCAGGTCCAGAATGAGAGAGACCTCAGAGAGCCTCATCCACCTGGACCATGTGTCCTCCTCTGTATTCCACAATCTCCTTGAGTTCTCCTTCCATAATAAGTTTAAAGTCCCTCAGGAGGAGTTGGGCACACACATCCAGGTAGTTAATATCTCCATGCCTATTTATCACGATCGCTATCGGACATCTCGTGTTTTCCTTCAGTGCTGTGCTTCACCCCAAAACCAACCTCTTGTTTTCTCCCTTCCTGACACTGGAGGTCAGCAGCTATCTTGTGGCTGAGGCCTTCCTCTCAAAGTGCCTGTCAGTCCTCGCAGATGACCTCGGCCCAGGCAACTGTTTGTCTTACCTGAGTCTGGCTCAGGAGATCTGCTGTGTGGAGCTGAAGCTGACAGTGTTCACCTACCTGAGTAGAAACCTACTGGAGCTGCCTCATCTCATCAAGTATGCTACGTATAATTACATGACATGAAATGTTTGGACTGTAATGTGGACAGAGTTGACTATGTTTCTTTGTTGTCTCTAAAACCTGATCCAGGTGTCTGAACGATGCAGAGAAGGTCGAACTTGTCCACTTGAGGATACAAGGAGACAGACATCTCTGCAGCCTTAGGAAGGAAAACCTGACTTCTTGGAATGACCCAGAAACAGAACGTGCCCGACATATCTTCACCCTGAAAGGGTCCGAGGACAACGGAGATTGGTATCCAGTTACAGAGCTTCCTTTCAGGGCTGACAAGTGGTGTTTCACTACAGTGGTCCTGAATAACTACCTGTACGTAATAGGAGGCTACCGGCAGCATGTGAAGAGAGGCTGGGAGTTCAAGTTGGCTTCCTTAAGGTATAATCCCTTTACTCATGCATGGGCTACCACAGCTCCTCTGATTAAGGTGAGACATTATTCTGGCTTGTGAATCAAGCTGATGACCAGTCTGTCAAAATGAAACTTCTAATGAAAACTGTCCCCATCTGTTGCGTCAACAGCACAGACGGCATTTCAGTGCAGTGGCCTGTGAAGGCTGTATTTACGCTGTGGGAGGCTGGTACTTGGACTCATTGGTGACCCCAGACTCCAGCACAGCTCTTTATACAGCTGTAGAATGCTATGATCCGTGGGGGGACACATGGAGGTTTGTGTCTTTTTTAATAGTGTAGTTCAGCTGGTAGGTTTTTGGGATGACACTGAAATACCATCATTTTTCTCATTGATATCTTTCCCCTTTAGAAAGGCATCCTTCAGTTATTAGTTGGTGTATAAGTGACTGAATATAACCTTTGCCTCAGGTTTGTCTCATCACTGCCGCTCACTGACTTTCAGTTCACCGTGTCCTTGTCCCATGACGTGCCCCTTGCCACTAGCCTTGGACACTGTCTCTATGTGTTGGGGAGCATCCAGAGGACTGGAGAGAAACTGCTGCTGCAGTACAACACGAGGCATGGTAAGACAGACCAGAATAGCCCTGTTTGGCAAAATGAATATATTGGTTTTTTTTTTACAGCCCAGGAAGCTTATACACACAGTTTAGACAATTTTCTAACAGATTAATCTGGACGTATAAAAAAATGGCACTTCTGTATTCTCTCTGTCGATTAGACTCCTGGTCTGAACTACTTCCCACCCTCACCAGAGCAGATGCAGACCTCCCTACTCTTTACTTCCTGGGTGCCACTGACAGGCTGGTTGTGATCGGTGGGAACAACTCAGGGAATGTGGTGACATCATTCTGTGTGCAATCACAGAGATGGGGACAGGTACAAAAGACACTGAGACTGTGTTGATCAAACAAGCATCACAACTTCTTCACATTTAAAGATAGCTGAGTTATTTGTATCTGAAGCACAAAGACATCTACATGTATTTGTTACTAAAGTGGGTTTTATCCTTTTTTTTTTTTAGGTGCACAGGGCTGAGAAAATGGCCTTAGCAGGACAAGGGGTGGTTGTAGGTGACCAGATCCTGATGCCAAGTATAGAGCACAACACTGTTGCAAGGATGGATCTCCAAACTCTCTCCCTCACAGTTCTTCCTCCTCTTCCCATCTCCACCCAATATGAATCTGTCTTTTATCTTTACTTTTAATGTTATAGTTTTGCTATACTGCACATATTTTGTGATCATTTTAGTAGCTGAATGTAAGGGGTGGAAGTAACAAAGTATTGTAACAAAGTCCTTTTTTGTGTACTTGTACTTTTATTTTAGTATTTTTAAATACCGTTATTTTTGTTTAATTGTCTCTTTTCTGGTTTATTCTAGTGAGGCAACACAGAGGAAGGTGGTTGTATATTTATAGCTGATAATCAAAATCTGTTGTATGTGCAGGCTGCAAAGTGCGTCTATAGAAATGGAATTTACTGTTGATTTGGACATAAGGGGTCCTGTTGCAGATGTTGTTCCACTTATATGTATAAGTTGACATTTAATTCAATTTATTTTGTAGCCTAAAGATGTTTTCCATTTTACAGTAGTATTATATATCATTATAACCTGTAACCAGTACTGTTTACTCAGAGTAGGCTACATTTTAACTGACCTACTTTTTACTTTTATTTTAGTACATTTACCACTTCTGTTTATTAGACTGCTTTTTAAGAAAATGGATTTGGTGATGTGTGTGTGTACCTGTATGTTCTGTATATTATGTGTCTTAATAGTCTCTGCTGTTCTCCCTCATATGTGAGATCCAAAATCTTGATGGGATTTTTCTCAGTTCATAAAGGTTATTAAGGGCTTACATTATTGTTGGTATTTAAATTGTGATGGTCTGACCTAAGCTCAGTGGGTAAGGGCAGTTTTGTAACCTCCTAATTAAGGCAAAGTCACAACGCTTGCTAATAATAACCTGAGAGTTGTATGCCATTATTCTTATAACACTGTTATATTTTACTATCACAGTTAAATACTTCTTGCACTCTCTGTCATTGAAAAGACAACGTCACATTGCTCTCACTTACATCCTAACACAGCACTGCAGCAGATTCAGTTACATAGCAGAGACCTTAAGGCACATGAGGTTAGGCTCTGCCTGTTTTTGGTGTCTTGTTACAAAAAAAGAAGCATGTCACAGGGGAGAGAGTGAGAGAATGGTGTTGGGGAGTGGGGGAGAGAGGGAGGGGTGGAAAGCACATGGGAGGACAGCTCTGATCTCACTACCTGAGGAAAGGCACACCAAGGGCACTGGAGTCACACAGAGTATACAAGCCTGAGAACAGAAGAATTTCACTGCCTCACTCACACAAACCAAAGTCACGGCTTTCCTCTGCCTGGGTGGATTATACTGATTCTGTTCTGACAGGTAAATCATGGGTCTGTTTTTATTTAGAAATCATATTCATTTCTGCATGTAGATGTGTTAGCTGCAGAGGTTTTTCTGCTTGAAACGTGTAGTGTAAACTCCATGTTTTAATTACATAAGAGTATAACAAGTCAAACAAATTGACTGTTAAGCGTTAAGCCTTGTATGTAAAACAAAGTCATGGGGAAATCATGATGAGCAAGTTTAATAACACAGTCAAGGTGTGACCAATACATTTTCACTCATAGTTCAGGTGTCGAGTAAAAATAAATAATGACTTTCACATTGTCGAATAGATTCTCACAGTGTTAATGCCAAACTGTTTTGCATTTATCTGTTGGTTGTACTCTGTGTTTATATTTTCATGCCCATCTGGTGTACTGCTATATCTGGCCATTGAACTTTGTCCCACTTGGTGACTGTTCAGTCATATGCAATGGAAAAAGAAATCCTAGACCCGTCATCCTGGCCATAACATGGAGCGGTTAATGAACTTCAGTTCAGAACTTCAGTTCAGAATTCCACAAGGTCATTGCATTTAAAACACAATAAATGAACCCTTCCAACTTTACAATATACGTTTTTATGCTCATATCTGTGAGTCCTATATCAGTGGCCTTCCCTATCACATTATGAGCAAACAGTACAGATTGTACAACTTTCCTTCCAACAACGTCCCCACTGTCCAATCTGTGAACGTCTACCAGCTTTTACTCTATATGTTATAATTGGTAAAAAAAAAAGAAAGAAATAAATAGATTATAGAATGTATTGGCATATTAATAGAGAATTAAATACCAAAGGATTCTAAAAGTAATGCATTGTTCAAAGGATCTCTGAAGCAGAATTCTTCCCATGATGAATTGATGGGAATAAGAGATTACTGTCTGATCTTTAAATACTAGAAGATATGGGGTGTGGATATTGAGAACTAGCATCCAGAGCTGACACAAAACAACTTACATGACATTAAGCATAGGCAACCTTAAAATGAGCTTAAGAGTTGATGGACCTTAAAAAAGATTCATTTATTTTATATTTCAGAATCAGAGATTTTGAAATATGTATTGATGATACACACTTTACAATGAAACAGTAATATTTCTATCAGGACCCACATCTTTTGATTCATTTTCAACATCATTGTCATAGTCATTATTTCCAGTCAGAAAGCTGATGACTTAAAAAATCTTCCTTTTGATTTCCATGTAAGTACTATCCAGACATGGCTGAGGCACATCAGGCGGTGGGCTTCCAGTTCACTGTGCGCCCAGATGGTGTGGACGTTAAACTGAGTCAAGAGGTCATCAAAAACATCTACTTGTCTGGAGTGACAGCATGGGAGAAGCGAGCCATTCAATTCAAGGTACAACAGTAGCCAAAACTTCAGATCTAGCTTTGGGTGTAAGTGTCACTCAATAAGTTACAAAAACGCTTTCAAGTGTAGCATTTTAGATCTATAAAGGTGTTTCCAACACCTGTGCATTGCCATTAACTCATTATTCATCATGAACAGAACATAGAAGATTAATCTTGTGTGTGTGTGTGTGTGTGTGTGTGTGTGTGTGTGTGTGTGTGTGTGTGTGTGTGTGTGTGTGTGTTACATATTGCAGTGTATCAGTTGAGATGGTGCTAAGTTTAAAGACTTAACACTCAGTTTAATCAAGAGATGTGGTCTTTTTTATATCTATAATCTCAATGTTCTGTACTGTAACTAATAACAACAGCTGTTAAATAAATGCAATGAACTAAAACGTACGTTTATGTATGTCCCTCTAAATAGAGTACAAATATAAAGAAGCATACAGTTAAAAAAAAAACGGATGTTTCTCAAAACTGCACGTGTGTTACATGTAGTAGCAAAATAATAAAAATGTATATTTACTAATTTTCATGAGTTGGGAGCAGTTCCCCCAGATTTTACTTTATAACCCTTTTAGATTGTTTAATTCCACACATGTTAAAGAGGTATTTCACCTAAAAAGACCCAAAAGATTTGTTTTTCTGACTTTTCTCTCACATTCTCATAAATAAACTAGAATGTTCATCATCTCTTGACCCCTGAGGGGTTTAGCTCCCCTCAGTGCAGTACAACACCACAAACTAGGAGCTCAGAAATGACCATAGTTGTATGTTGATATCGAATCTTTTTTTTTTTTTTACATTCACAGAATGGTATATTGACTGGAGTCTATCCTGCCAGCCCATCCAGTTGGCTGATAGTTGTGATCGCCATGATGAGTTCCTTGTATATCCATATAGACCCTTCTCTAGGAATGATTGACACAATCAAGGACAACCTACCTCACAGGTCAGAAATCTCCTGCAGCAGTATTATGTCGTCCCTTGTTGTGGTTTAGTTTTCACGTATTCTACTAGACCTTTAGGTGTACTTAGATTAACTATGAAGTCAGCTATTTAAAAACAAAGTTATTCTGCATTTCAGTTTGATTTCATACCATAATGCTGACAAAGGCAGTGTTGTTCCTTTTCTGAGCAGAGACTATATATCAGTGCAGACCCGAGCGGTGCTGAGCACCATCCTGTTTGCCACTGGGCTGTGGCTGTTCCTCATCTACCTCTTGAGATACACTCTCAAAGCTCTGCTCTCCTACCATGGATGGATTTTTGAATCCCATGGAAAAATGAGCACATCTACCAAAGTGTGGCTGGTACGTTTGTCCTCTCTTTCTCTCACTCTGTCTGAATCTTTAATCGTATGTGTGCTATTACTGTATATAGTCTGGCTACAAGTACACCATCTATTAAATCTTGGCATCCCTCAGTTCAGAGGGTATAGTTGATTCTTGTTTGTTATTAAGAATCATCTAGCATACTATAATATGTGTATGATGTTCTGGGTGTTGTTGTTTTTTTACCAGAGTCTGGTGAAGATGTTCTCTGGGCGCAGACCGCTGCTCTACAGTTTCCAGGCCTCCTTACCCAGACTCCCTGTGCCCAGTGTGGATGATACAATTCACAGGGTGGGAAATGATAGAGGCCACAGCTCTGGGATTAAAACCTTTCTTCAGTCTATTAGTTCTAGTTTTGATTATCCTAAACCTTCAGAGGGCAGTGGTTCAAACAGGGAGAGGCCAGGGTGTGTGCTGTCCTTGTGGATGCTGGTTCTTGCTAGAAACACACTAAATGCATGCATGTTATTATATGATATCTAAACATCACCATTTATAATTTCATCTCTGAATAAATTTAACAACTAACTACCTTTTACAACTTTTACAACTACATTTAAAGTGCTCATATTATGCTTTTTGGCTTTTTCCCTTTCCTTTACGTATATTGTTAAATATCTTTTTGTGCATGTTATAGGTTTACAAAGTGAAAAATCCCAAAGTCCACCCCAAAGGCACTTACCATCTTTCAGAGAAAACACTGTTCACAAACTGCTCCAAACAGCTCTATTGTAGTCCAGCCTTTATTTCCGTGACGAACGTGCGTAACTTTGTAACACATGTTATAATGCTCGCCTAGCTGCTAGCATGGCACTCCCTCATACTCAACCGACAAGCTAGCAGTACTTACTGCGACTCCCACCAAAGATGGAACAGAAGTGAGATGCCTCACTCTGTAGCTAAAACAGAGAGCTCAACACACAGGGTGAAAAGAGGAGCTGCAGCAATGTGCAATACAATAAATATATGGTGTTTTCTGAAAATTAAACCACATAAGCCTATTCTGGTACAACCTCTAAATACAATTATGAACCTGAAAATGAGCATAATAGTAGCACTTTAAACCTATCTAGCACATTAACTAAACCTATACAATGAAGCCTCTTCCACCCATTTGATGAATGTAGTTTGGCCGTGCCACCATCTACTGTTCTAGCTCCCTCCCTGCACCTTGTAAAAGCTACAGTTCTACAGTAGTAGATACAACTCTGTCATGTCCCCTTAGCTGCACATGTGCTGGATGTCTTCCAGGTTTTCTGTGTGTGTATACCAGCTTCTCTATTTCAGCTGTGTTTTCTACATAACACTGCTCCTTTGTCCTGACAACACACACCACGTTTTCCCCACAGTACCTGGAGTCAGTCCGTCCTCTCCTGGACAGTGAACAGTACAGCCAAATGGAGATTTTGGCAACTGACTTTAAAAATTCCAAAGCAGCCCAGCTGCAGAGATATCTAATCCTAAAATCCTGGTGGGGGACAAATTATGTGAGTGGTGTTTACCAGTGATACAACATTGGAACTCAAATTCAATTGAATCCTAATGTTATATGATAGTAATGTGTTATCTTCTCTAGGTAAGTGACTGGTGGGAGGAGTACATCTATCTCAGGGGCAGGAGTCCTATCATGGTGAACAGTAACTTCTATATAATGGTAAGATAGACTGTCACTAGGTCACTAGGTTTTACCAGTGGAGTTTATTTTTGTATTATATCAATACAGATATTAAACAGTAAAATGTAAGAAATAAGTACATAGAATATGATTATTTTATGAGAACTAAAAAAACATTTTATTTTTGAAACTTCACCTCGCAAAATGCCAGTAACTAAAATAATTAATAATAATAATTATTATTATTATTATTAAATAATATTTGGAATAAATGTCTCTTTTTGTGATTTGTATTTGGGCTCTGCTTTCTGTCTATGTCTGTATGTGTTGACTGGATGTTTCTGCTTTGTCTTTGTGGCGAATGTGTTAGGACCTCTTGTACTTGACCCCAACACACCGACAGGCTGCACGGGCAGGGAATGTGGTTCATGCCATGCTGCAGTACAGACGCAAACTGGAACGTGGTGAACTTGCACCGGTATAAGGCTTGCAATGACTACCACTCTTCTCTAACCTACAGTATTTAAAATCATACATACATCACACTTCTCTGTGATTTCATTTTCTCTTTTCTTCTCAGCTGAGGGCTTTGGGGACCGTTCCTATGTGTTCCACTCAGATGGAAAGGATATTTAACACCACGCGCATCCCCGGGATTGAAACAGGTAAAAAACCTGCTCAGGTCTGTACAGAAAATCAACACCCAAATGCATAAAGAATAGCTGGGTTAAAACATGATGTAATTTCCACCAGCTGTTAAAAGTGGAATACCTGCTTTGATATCACTAATTGAGGTATGAACAGAAGTGCAACTGGCTTTAATGTTTCAGTGTTGATTTCCCCTCTAACAGTAGCACTGCAGGTGCTCAGGATTAGGAATGTGGGATAAAGGGAGCATTTATCAATCTGTTTGTCCTAAAGAGCTAGTCCTCTTATTTCGTCCTCTGTCCACACTTCCTTTTCTTGTTGGCCCTTCCCTGCAGATACTGTTCAGCACCTGACTGACCGTAAGCACCTGGTTGTCTACCACAAGGGCCGTTTCTTCCAAGTGTGGCTGTACACTGGAGGGCGCCACCTCTTACCCAGTGAACTGGAGACACAGTTTCAAAGAATCCTCAATGATACATCAGAACCCCAGCTAGCTGAACTTAAATTAGCTGCCCTGACTGCAGGAAACAGGTCAACAATCACACACATGCACAAGACACATATGCACTAACACACACAAAATAAGATGGAAAGTTGCCTTACTCTGACATCCCCTTCTAGAGTTCCATGGGCTCTGGCTCGGGTTAAATATTTCAGCCAGGGAAGAAACAAAGTGTCCCTGGACGCCATTGAGTCAGCTGCCTTCTTCCTGACACTAGATGACGAGCCGCAGGGTTATGACCCTGCAAACACCAAATCACTTGACAGTTATGCCAAGTCCCTGCTTCATGGAAAATGTTACGACAGGTAGGCAGAAAAGTCTACGACGGAGTATTAGGGCCACCTGAGGTAAAGAAATAAAAGAGAATATAGTAATATATTTACATTGCGAGAATAAAGTCAAAATTTTATGAGAATAAAGTAATATTACGATAATAAAGTCATCATTTTAGTTTTTCAGATTTTCTGATTAAAGCCGTAAATTTACGAGAAAAAAAGTTGGAAAAATTGTGTTTTGTTTTTCAAGGACATGCTTCAGGCTCTGGCAAAATGGATTCCTCCCCTTTGAATAGCCCGCTGATGAAGGCAATGCCTTGCAGCCAACCCCTACCGTCCATTTCCTCCTCCACAAGAGACAATTTCCTCCAAGTCCATGTGGTTCTTTCTTCTGAACAGATGCAGTTTCTTGCATATTGTTTTCTAGGTCCTGATAGGCTACTTATGATAATGTGCATGTGCTGATGCACCAAAAGATTAGGTATATTTTTTGTAGGCCTATTTGTGAAACCTCATAACATTGCGACTTTATTTTTTTTCCCTCAAGGTGGCCCGTTGTAGCTATTGGCTGCAGCACTACTTAGATTTTAAGTGATCTGTTTCCCTTATAAGAATTCATTGACACTGTTCTTTATTTCACAGGTGGTTTGACAAGTCTTTCACCTTGATTTCTTATCCAAATGGAAAAATGGGTGTAAATGCTGAACATTCTTGGGCTGATGCACCAATTGTAGGACATATGTGGGAGGTATTAAAATGTGTGCAAATATTGTATTTTTTAAAACAATGATTCAAGTTTGCAAATATCTTCAGCCAGCATTTTCTGTTTGGGTAGTATGTCCTTGCAACAGACTGCTTCCATCTTGGCTACACAGAGGAGGGACACTGTAAAGGAAATGTGAACAAAGGCCTGCCTCATCCCACTCGACTACAGTGGCAGATTCCAAAGGAGGTACAGCAGAGCCTTAAATCATGTATTGCCATTGACCAATTTGATTTGCATTTATTGGTATTTGCTATGTTAGCTTAGTTTCTATAAAAAAAAAAAAAAATCAATCAGGCTATCCTTCTGTTTTCCCCTCTATTAGTGCCAAGACGTCATTGAGACTTCCTACCTGTCAGCCAAGCAGATAGCTGATGACGTGGACTTCCATGGCTATCTGTTCACCGAGTTTGGGAAAGGACTGATCAAGAAGTGCAGAAGCAGTCCTGATGCCTTCATTCAGCTGGCCCTGCAGCTGGCACAGTTCAGGGTAGGGCTGCCATCGCCATGACATTACTAATATTATTGGCTAACACTTTATAATAACCATCATTAACGACTGGTAAATTAATAGTTAAACTTTTGTTTGCAATGTTATAATTCATGTTGTTTTACCATTCGTTTAGTGTAATATGAAAGCCTAATTTATTAATTTAGATAGTTAATATATTTGTCAGTGGTTGATAACTGTTTTGTCAGACCATCACATTTGAATGGCATTTATAAAGTTGGAACTAACGCTTATGCTAACAGTTTATGATTAATAAGTGGTTTACAAGCACCAAACATTACTTTGGCCCCATTAAATATATTTTTGGTGATGTATAAAAGAGGTTTGGTTATTTTTAGTTGATTATTTGTGCACTGACATCTAAATACTGTTTATAGATGCTTTACAAAGTATTTATTAACCACCAACATTGTATTACAATCATTAGTTGAAACTTTATAGCCATCCAAATAATGTTTGGTCGTTTACAAACGATTTCTTAAAGATTTACAAATCATTTGATAATCATTAACACAAAACATATCATACTGTATGTCAAATGTTATGTCTGCAGCAATACACTGTTAAAATAACATACATTATAGCAATACTAATAATTAGGTAACATTGTTAATCATTTCATTGTTTGTTAACAATAACTATTCAAGTTTAATTAAAGTGACTATATGTAACTCAGTTTGGGTTGATTTCAGCGGCCCCTTTGGACAAAAGCGGTAGGCCTAGTGTTTCTACCACACCTGCTGTAGTAAAAGAGGAGTTAGCGTTACAGGGAGGTCATATAGTTGCAATTAATGTTTTGCTCAAATGTGTTATTTTATGTTACCTCTCCGTGAACCATCACCTTATCGTGGTGGAGAGGTTTGTGTGTCTCTGTGAACCTGAGGGCTGTGTTGTCTGGAGCTTTGTGCTCCTGGTAGGGTCTCCCAAGGCAAAGTGGTCTCAGGTGAGGGGCCAGACAAAGAATGGTTCAAAAACCCCAATGAAGAAGCAAGGTAGAGATGGAGTGACCCTGCCCAGAGGAAGCCCGGGGCCCCCGTCTGGAGCCAGGCCCAGACAGCGGGCTTGTCGGCGAGCGCCTGGTGGCCGGGTTTGCCACGGAGCCCGGCCGGGCACAGCCCGAACAAGCTACGTGGCTCCCATCTCTCCAGCCCATGGGCCCACCACCTGTGGGAGGAACCGTTGGGGTCGGGTGCGATGCCACATGGGTGGCAGTGAAGGTCAGGGGCATCGACGGACCAGACCCGGGCGGCAGACGCTGGCTCTGGGGACGTGGAACATCACCTCTCTGTGGGGGAAGGAGCCGGAACTGGTGCGGGAGGTGGAGCGCTACCGGTTAGATCTGGTGGGGCTTACCTCTACACACAGTCTTGGTTCTGGAACCATACTCCTGGATAGGGGTTGGACTCTTTTCTTCTCCGGAGTTGCCCAGGGTGTGAGGCGCCGGGCGGGTGTGGGGATACTCACAAGCCCCCGGCTGAGCGCCGCTGTGTTGGGGTTTACCCCGGTGGACGAGAGGGTCGCCTCCCTACTCCTGCGGGTTGTGGGGGGGAAAACTCTGACTGTTGTTTGTGCATATGCACCAAACAGGAGTTCGGAGTATTCGGCCTTCTTGGAGACCTTGACTGGAGTCCTGCATGGGGCTCCAGTGGGGGACTCCATTGTTCTGCTGGGGGACTTCAACGCACACGTGGGCAATGATGGAGACACATGGAGAGGCGTGATTGGGAGGAACGGCCTCCCTGATCTAAACCAGAGTGGTTGTTTGTTGTTGGACTTCTGTGCTAGTCATGGATTGTCTATAACGAACACCATGTTCGAACATAGGGATGCTCATAAGTGTACCTGGTACCAGAGCACCCTAGGCCGAAGGTCAATGATCGATTTCATAATCGTTTCATCTGATCTGAGGCCGTATGTTTTGGACACTCGGGTGAAGAGAGGGGGCAGAGCTGTCAACCGATCACCATCTGGTGGTGAGTTGGGTCAGGGGTGGGGAAGACTCTGGACAGACCTGGTAAGCCCAAACGTGTAGTGCGGGTAAATTGGGAACGTCTGGAGGAGGCCCCTGTCCGACAGACTTTCAACTCACACCTCCGGGCGGAGCTTTTCGTGCATCCCTGTGGAGGCTGGGGGCATTGAACCCGAGTGGACAATGTTCAAAGTTTCCATTGCTGAAGCTACGGCGAGGGAGCTGTGGTCTTAGGGTCTTAGGTGCCTCAAGGGGCGGTAACCCACGAACACCGTGGTGGACACCGATGGTCAGGGAAGCCGTCCGACTGAAGAAGGAGTCTTTCCGGGATATGTTATCCCGGAGGACTCGGAGGCAGTTGCAGGGTACCGAAGGGGCCCGGGGGCTGCAGCCTCTGCCGTGAAAGAGGCAAAGCAGCGGGTGTGGGAGAAGTTTGGAGAAGACATGGAGAAGGACTTTCGGTCGGCACCAAAGTGCTTCTGGAAAACTGTTCGCCACCTCAGGAGGGGGGGGGGAACCATCCAAGCTGTGTACAGTAAGGATGGGACACTGTTGACCTCAACTGAGGAGGTAATAGGGCGGTGGAAGGAGCACTTTGAGGAACTCCTGAATCCGACTAATACGCCCTCTATGTTAGAGGCAGAGCTGGAGGATAACGGGGGATTGTCGACGATTTCCCAGGCGGAAGTCACTGATGTAGTCAAACAACTACACAGTGGCAAAGCCCCGGGGATTGATGAGATCCGTCCAGAAATGCTCAAGGCTCTGGGTGTGGAGGGGCTGTCCTGGTTGACACGCCTCTTCAACATTGCGTGGGACGGTGCCAAAGGAGTGGCAGACTGGGGTGGTGGTTCCCCTTTTTAAAAAGGGGGACCAGAGGGTGTGTGCCAATTATAGGGGTATCACACTTCTCAGCCTCCCTGGTAAAGTCTACTCCAAGGTGCTGGAAAGGAGGGTTCGGCCGATAGTCGAACCTCGGGTTGAGGAGGAACAATGCGGATTCCGTCCTGGTCGTGGAACAACGGACCAGCTCTTCACTCTCGCAAGGATCCTGGAGGGAGCCTGGGAGTATGCCCAACCGGTCTACATGTGTTTTGTGGATTTGGAGAAGGCGTATGACCGGGTCCCCCGGGAGATACTGTGGGAGGTGCTGCGGGAGTATGGGGTGAGGGGGTCTCTACTCAGGGCCATCCAATCTCTGTATGACCAAAGTGAGAGCTGTGTCCGGGTTCTCGGTAGTAAGTCGGACTCGTTTCAGGTGAGGGTTGACCTCCGCCAGGGCTGCACTTTGTCACCAATTCTGTTTGTAATATTTATGGACAGGATATCGAGGCGTAGTCGGGGTGGGGAGGGGTTGCAGTTTGGTGGGCTGGGGATCTCATCGCTGCTCTTTGCAGATGATGTGGTCCTGATGGCATCATCAGCCTGCGACCTTCAGCACTCACTGGATCGGTTCGCAACCGAGTGTGAAGCGGTTGGGATGAGGATCAGCACCTCTAAATCGGAGGCCATGGTTCTCAGCAGGAAACCGATGGAATGCCTTCTCCAGGTAGGGAATGAGTCCTTACCCCAAGTGAAGGAGTTCAAGTACCTTGGGGTTTTGTTCGCGAGTGAGGGGACAATGGAGCGGGAGATTGGTCGGAGAATCGGGCGCAGCGGGTGCGGTATTGCATTCAATCTATCGCACCGTTGTGACGAAAAAGAGAGCTGAGCCAGAAGGCAAAGCTCTCGATCTACCGGGTCAGTTTTCGTTCCTACCCTCACCTATGGTCATGAAGGCTGGGTCATAACCGAAAGAACGAGATCCAGGGTACAAGCGGCCGAAATGGGTTTCCTCAGGAGGGTGGCTGGCGTCTCCCTTAGAGATAGGGTAAGAAGCTCAGTCATCCGTGAGGAGCTCGGAGTAGAGCCGCTGCTCCTTTGCGTCGAAATGAGCCAGTTGAGGTGGTTCGGGCATCTGGTAAGGATGCCCCCTGGGCGCCTCCCTAGGGAGGTGTTCCAGGCACGTCCAGCTGGGAGGAGGCCTCGGGGAAGACCCAGGACTAGGTGGAGGGATTATATCTCCAACCTGGCCTGGGAACGCCGATCCCCAGTCGGAGCTGGTTAATGTTGCTCGGGAAAGGGAAGTTTGGGGTCCCCTGCTGGAGCTGATCCCCCCGCGACCCGACACCGGATAAGCGGACGAAGATGGATGGATGGATGGATGGATGTTACAAATGCACCGTTGCATTTCAAGTGTTGCATACGGTAACTTAGCCTACTGTGGATGTATCGTGAGCTAAACCGATTATCACTTTCACTGTGTCACGAGCCAAAGCAATAAGAGATTGTTGTAGCAACCAACGTGATTTTGAACAACGTCGGTTTTGAATCATTTACAATCACGTAAATGTCTCCATCTGTTGAAAGGCCGACCGAGATTGACTCGGTTTCGCACGTACGTTGTCTCTCACTTCCCTTTTAGCTTTTAGTTGTTCTTAGTTTAATTTCCTTCTTTCCTGTGATGGTCCTGCCCCTGTATCAGCCATAACTACAACAGATAACTTCTAAAATAAAATTAAAATACAATTAGGCCTACATAAAGATATCTCCTGCTACCTTTTACCTGCATACTCATAACACAGGCTTTTCCGGTGTTCAGCCAAAATCTGTGACCAGTCAGAATGTGTGCTCTGTAGCGCCGTCTATACTGCCGTAAATCATTTTGTGGGAAAAATCTGACCAGGCAGAGACATTAATAAAAAACAATTTAAAAAATAAATAAATAAATAAAAACTATTCTTTTCACGGTTAGTCTGGTTTGCTGTTACAGTTCATTTGTGATCATCAACATTACACAGTTTCAGAAACATTTAAAAGTTACAAATAGTCACTTTAACTATCAATTTACCATTTATGGTTATTATAAAATGTTACCCATTATTGCTTACTGTTGTCTTTTGGAAGTTTGTTTACATCATCCACCATCACTAAATGACTTAAATCCATCTGCCTTTTAGGACCAGGGAGTGTTTTGTCTGACGTACGAGTCATCAATGACTCGCATGTTCAGAGATGGTCGGACAGAGACGGTACGCTCCTGCACTTCTGAGGCTGTTGCATTTGTCAGAGCTATGGAGGATGCAGGTGCAACAGTAAGCAGAACACAACCACACACACAAAAACACTTTAAATAAATCAGGGGCACACAACATAAAAACAAGGATCGAGGTCAGTTGAATTAAACTGTGGGTTCAAACAACGGTTAATTGCTTAACATGCATTTGTAACAATGGATTAACATCCACGGTTCCAGCCGGGTTGAAGACCAAAACTGGAGTAAAGACTTTAGTTTTTTCAGAGTAATTTGACTTTGGACATATCTGGTGTCAAATTTGTAGGTTATCAGGCTTACAAATTCACAATCCTTGACATGGTGTGCATCTACACTTTCGCAATTTCAGAGAATGTAGGACACAAGTGCGACGACGTAACAAGAGGCAGGTGACACAAGGGCTGGGAAACAGGTGAAAGACATCAGACAATCACAAAGGCGGGAAAACCAAAATACAGGAAGTAAAACAAGACAAGACAAGACAGAAAACCAGACTACCAAAATAAAACAGGAAACAGAAACATACACAACCATAACTTGCATACTTACTGTTGAAAGTACAAAAGGGCACATTTTAATAGGGCAAGCTGTGAGAGGTCACATTGTGCTGCTTAGGACTTGGTCACCAGGACTTACAGTAGAGGCAATGTGTCTCTGCATGTCAGTGTCACAAAGTAGAAATTTAGCTCCTTTAAATCCCCAGGCTTGATACACATACCGAGACGGTTTTAGTTTTAAAATGGTCTATATGGATTTTTTTTTTTTTATGCTGCAGCTGGAGTGTTTTGGTACAGTTGTTTTTTACACCTGATGCAAACCGTAAAAAACACCTTTTCAAGTGGACTTGGGCATGGATGTCTTCACACTTATCAAACGAGCAGGACTTTGGGGTCAACTTTAGGATCCGGGCCCGGGTCCCTAATGTAAAAGCCCCCCTTATTGCCTTATATTCCATTATATTTTTATACTTTGAATTGTTACTTGTATTTTCCTTCCCATAAATAAAGGTATTTCCAACATAAATTGGTGCATAAAAATTATCAGAATGCAGAAAATGGGTTTGAAGCTGAAAATGTCCTACCCACCACTTTCATATGTTTCCCCAAAAAGGCCCATTCAGAGAGCCAGAAAAACAATTACTTATATACACCCCAATGTTAAACCTAAAATTACGCCCTTGAAATGTACATTAGTGGACATGCAGTTGACAATTAAAAAAAAGGGACTACAGTCTTTATGCCGATGGAGGCCGGGAAGTGGGCTGGTGTGTTTGCCAGGCAAGCAAAGAAAACACAACAACCCAAAGCAAAACACCACATTCAAACTATAAACAGTAAAATCATGAAAAAAAACACTAGCTGCCTGGCTACACTTCCATCAGCACCCTGGAGTCAGAACTCTCTGATGTTCTGGCAGGGTTGAATTGAAACTTGCATTGACAAAAATACGGTCATTGTAATATACATGTGTTAATGTACGAGCCTGGATGCTGTTCTTTTGTGCCTGTTGTTTTTGTGATCAGAATGCCCAGAGACTTGCCCTGTTTCGGAAGGCAGCAGATAAGCATCAACACATGTATCGTCTGGCCATGACTGGCTCTGGTATCGACCGTCACCTCTTTTGTCTCTACATTGTGTCCAAATACCTTGGTGTTGACTCGCCATTCCTTAAAAAGGTTAGAACTATTATCCTTCATCATCTCTAAATCGTTTTATCTGTTTCCGATTCACATTTTTTCTCTTAACTTACCTATCACAAACTTCTCCTTACTTATCTGCCATAATATATTTGCTTCTAGGTGCTTTCAGAGCCCTGGAAGTTGTCTACCAGCCAAACTCCGCAGCAGCAGCTTAATTTAGTTGACATCAACAAGTTCCCTAAATATGTGGGTGCTGGTGGTG
Organism: Perca flavescens; assembly: GCF_004354835.1. Lineage (NCBI taxonomy): Eukaryota > Metazoa > Chordata > Actinopteri > Perciformes > Percidae > Perca > Perca flavescens. The sequence goes on from NC_041338.1 coordinate 26,561,594, forward strand.
GATTTGGCCCAGTGAGTTAAATTGTTTTATTTTTCAGAAATGTGCACAAGTTACACAGTGATCTGGAAGCGTTTTGTGCTGTAATATAATAGCATCTTTTGTCTACCTCTAGGTAGCTGATGATGGTTATGGTGTGTCTTATATAATTGTTGGGGAAAACCTCATCACATTCCACATCTCCAGCAAGTTCTCCAGTCCTGACACAGTAAGAGCATGAAGAGCAATGCATAGATTCATGTGTATATCGTTTATGCTATCTTTCAAAACTCAACACTATTTCTCTCTGTGACCTGCAGGACTCATGCCGGTTTAGTCAGCACATTCATAAGGCCATGCTGGATATCCAAGCACTTTTCAAGCCTGAAAACGATAAGAAGACGGTGGAGCACACTGAGCATGTACAGCTGGAAAATGGGAAAAAGCACATATAACAGACACTGTGATGAGTGAATGCTGGATTTGGCTCCTCACATACAACCTGAGTCTCTTCGTCATGCTTCAGCCATAAAAAGAAAACAAAGTTCTGGTGACAGGTTGCACTTTTGCTTTTTCAGCGGGTCCCATTATATGAGCTGGTCATTCCACTCAGCCAGACTAAAGGCATAATGTTACTTCTCTAATTTATTTCTATTTTATCTTGTACCTTCCAGAGCTGTTGATTTGGTGCTGCGGGAAAGATGTAATCTTTCAATGTTTGTTTCTTCTCCATTTTTGTCAGTTTATGCCATATACTGTATATAAAGCTAATCTAATCTGAAAATATGTCTGCTTAAAGAACTCAGTACTGTTTGAAACTATCCTTTGTCACATGCAAGTATTTATGAATTGCTGTTCATTTTAAGTTGTCATTATACATCAATTACATAAAGCTCACCATCTGTGGCTTTTGCCCAATTTAAAATGTAGTCCTACAAATCACTAGAAATGAATTAATCATACTCTAAACTGATAATTATTTTTCTATTCTTTTCATATGACCAATCGTATAAACGCTTTCAATACATCAAAAATAGACACAGAAAAACAATGTTATAAGAGATGTTTATTTTAAGAGGTGGGGTGGAGGTCATATCTTGTTCCTGATATCCATATGAACATTTACAGAGGCCTTCCAGATTCATCCAGGCTATTAGGATAAACCGAAACAATCAGCTGGAAGCTTCGTAACAGTAAGTCAGACTGCTCGCAGCAACATTGAGAAGCAAAACTAAATGCACCAGATCATGAACAAAGGCAACAAACTCACTGATTAGAGTACTTGATGTTAACAACCCAGACTGCTTTAATGCTATATACCATATTACCCTAAATATGATGACATATTGGGAATGCAAATGGTAAAAGGTTCATCTCCTGAGGGGTATGCCCATTTCTTCTCCTTTATGACTTTAAACCACAATATTTCTCTGACTTCAGGTTAATGCAGAATGAGGCAACATGAATTGTTTATGTAAAAAGAATCTGCAGTTTTATGATGCAAGTAGATAACTTCAGATCTGGTTCATTCCATTAACAAAAAATGCAGCTCCCAAAGAGTGAGCAAAACCAAACGGTGTTCTATTTGAATATTTATTAGTTGAGGTGGGGACAATACAAAAAGTGAAAGTAATAAAAAAACAAACCATTCTGGTCGCACTCTGTTTCTTTCAAGGCATCGGTTACAGCAATGAACTAAAACTAGGCTTTATAACTGTACAAAGTGAATGGACAAACAAAAACACCATCATGCGGTCCGCTTGCTTGATGAGAGCAATTTTAAAAGACCCTAAGAGGCAACAGACACCAGACTTCTTTAGATTCAAAATGAATCAACAGTATCACATTATTGTCTTCATCATCATCATCATCATCATCACTCTCTTATCAGAAGCTGTCTGCCAATCACAAACATTTAACATAACAGAATACAACAGACATGAAAGGCAAATGGACTTTAAGTATGCTCCAATTCTTACCAATTTTTATCATGGGGATACTGCAGGTTGAGTCCACTAGGTGATGACATGCCTCTTGGGCCACTGTGTGGGGCTGTTTTTCATGTAGATACACGCCAACCCAGTCTTTTCTGTGTACATACTATGTTGTGTATATATTTCAAGACTCTAGGATGGTTTTGTAGTTTATGTGTCTAAAAACACTCAGCAGAGCATTAGGCTTCCGGTTTATGATGCAGCAAAGGTGGATTAAGAAGTTGCACCGGGAGTTGGGTTGACATTCTGTGTGGCTGCTTGTGGTGCCACCTCTATGATCCGCGGTTTGTCTATGATGCGAGCAGTGCGGTTTCCTTTCTCTACAATCCCAATGATCCACGCTTGGTGGCCCTCGCCGTATTTTGGGGATTTGATCTCGGCACAGAAGCGGGCAGCCTGCTCCCGAGGCAGACAGATAAGCAGGCCTCCTGTGAAAGTAAAAGAAGTCAGTCACAAGGGTCTTAAATTATGTTTTTAACGGGTAGTGATGCTGGTAAGTGCTTAGTTCTCTTACTGCTGGATCTAAGTGCTGCCCGTGAAACTGATGCTGATCACATTATTGTAGGCACAGGGCCCAGGTGACATTAGATGGTGCTGCAGTGCAGTGGGTTTCATCCTATCTTTCTGACTGATGGTATTAAGACCCTGTAGGGATTTATCTGTCTTTTTGAGTTCCTCTTTGTGTCCCACAGGGCTCAATTCTCAGTCCAGGCTTATTCTCCCTTTACCTGTTTCCACTTGGACATATCATTAGTAGTTTTTTTTTTTTTTTCCCCTTAGCATTGTTATGTGAAAGACACTATGTTTCAAACCAAAACAATTATACAAGTTGGGTTTAAAGGATTGGATAAGCGTAGCTTCAAAAGGATACAAATTACCTTCAGTCCAACTTCAATCTATACTAAGTCATATTCTTAGGGCTTTAAATGAGCAAATTACTGTGACATTTTAGCTTTTTCCTGCTTAAAATATGTATTTCTATAATGGCTTGTTGTCTTAGCCTGGTCCTACCAGACTCTGGTACATTTCATTTGTACAGAGAGTCTGGTCACTCTCCATTGACAAGTGTTAACTTCCTTGAAGGCGGGTACTCTGTTGAAGTTTAAAACTATTGGGTTTGCCCAGAGTCACTCGGGATCTGCCATAACCTGGCATGTTTGGTCGTGACGTACGTCATGCGCAAAAAGAGGGGAGACCGACAACAACTATCGGCTTATATTTAGCATTAGCATCGCTAGCGTTGGCCTTAGCCAACTCCTTCACCACTAACGGAGCGAGCTGGAAAATCAAACTTTTCCCGAACCTCGTGGGGAGGAGGGCCACAACATCATGGCCACCAACACAACTCAGCAAAGATTGTTCTTGCTCAAGCTTTAACTTCTGGATATTCGGCAGCGTTGCCACAACGGACCGAATGGCTTCGCTCGCATCTTTCTAGCGCGCGTCCTCAACGTAATGGTTCTCAGCCACTCCCTCTGTTTGCTGATTGGACCGCCAAATATTTGGCCAGAGAAAACCCAAGAATATACCACAAACCCAGACGGAGTACTGAAGGAAAAGGAAAATGAAAAGTGAGTGGAAGTACGTATGAGGGTGGAGCCAGGCTACTGTTGTCTCTCTCTATGTTGTAAAGTTAGTTAATCTTGTCCCAATTAGACAAACTATGACTGAACAAATTCTGAGAAACTGCAGCTGATTCAGAATGCGTAAGCAAAGTAGGCTTGCCGCGGTAGTCAGTGGTTCTGGTGTTACACGGTGGTCGGGTAACAAATTAGATTACTTGCCCACCAGTGTTGTTTTGTTGTTATAGAAATAAAACCCATTTAGCTAATTTTTGCGTATCAGCGCCCAGATTCACTGACTCTTAAGTTGTAGAGTACTAAGTGTGTTATCAATACCTAAGTGTAAGTTATGGTTCTGCGGAGGCTCCACGCAGAGCTTTCTTCGTAGCCTACCTAAGTGGCCTGAAGTTTATACTTGTGCGTGGGTGTATGCGTTGATCTCTTTAAGAGAATAGCAGGGCCGGTATGTGTGTGTGTGTATGTGTGGTAGAGCGAGTGAGAGAGTGACGTAATTAGCTTCGGAGCGGTTACCGGCGCTAGAGTCATAGTGAGAGAAACAAAGTGTCTCCCCTGCGCTTTCTGATCACGGTTGGAAATCTGTAGCAGGAAAAGTTAACCCTCTCCTTGATTTCATGTTGTTTATGGAGAAGGAGAACCAGGAAATGAGTTAGGGGAAATGCAACGCTACCAAGCCACGGCCGAGCGATGTGTAGTTACATTTTTCGAGAGATGCACGTCAGTGTCTCCACGTACGTAGCCAGGGCATCAATTTAACACAGAAGCATAAATCGTGTTTTAGTCGGACAACAGACGTTACAATTATAAACTGAAAGTGTCTATATATAGATATGTGTGTGTGTGTGCGTATGTATGTATGTATGTGTATATTTATTTGATATTACAGTGTATATTATTTATTTAATTTTTTATTATTTTATTTATTTATTTTTTCTCTCCTCTTCTTTAACTTTTTGGGGTAAGGACAGTCGTGCGCTACCTGAAGTCATTTTGGTGTGGATGTTGGTTTATTTCCTTCCTGTTCTGATATTTTTGTGAACACAGAGAGCACTTGTATGTTGGTTATGTTCTATTTCAATAAAAATCAAAATCTATTTACAAAAACAATAAATAAACTGAAAGTGTCTGCTCCTTAAAGCAGCACAAATTGGCAGGAATTACTTAGAGAGGAGAGCTTACCAACGATGGCAGAGGATTCAATGTCAAAGAGAAAAGCAAAAGCGCCAATATGCCAATATTTAAATATTTCATATTTAAACCAAATACTAATAGGGACCCTGATAATGTTATTGAGGCAATCTGTAAACTGTAAACTTTGGTGGCCACTGCGGAGCCAGGGGCAGCTGCAACGTGCTCTACAGATATTGAGCGTTGAGGACAAATATATTTTCTTGTGAAATGTCCAGTGTATTAACCGGTGGAAAGTTTTCTTACCGTGGCATCCCTACAGCTAGGGTGACTGAATCTTTGTTGTTGTGGCCCTCAGAACAATGCATCAGCCTTACCTTGGTGTATTGTTATGTTGGGCATTTTGTCATTTGTTTACATTGACCTGCAAAGCATTTTGTCTCACTCTACAAATGTGCCATATACTGTAACCTTTACATTCACAATATACAATGGTTATGGAAGAAAGAAAACAGAGCCATGTATATACACACACACACACCTGATGTTTCAGGGCAGGTGCCGTGCATGAGTCCAAACATGTTCCCACAGGCCTTGGAAACGGCGGCCATCTTGGCGAGCACTGGGAGGTTGTGGATAACAAATGACACCTCACTTCGTTGTTGCCGTGCCAACGTCTGAGCATGGCCAAGGATGCCAAACCCTGTGATGTCCGTGGCTGCATGAGCGTTGAAGGTGTGCATGAGACCAGCCGCTACAAGCGAAGACGGACAGAGTGAGAGAGGGACTTAGAAGGGCATTTGGATGATTAGTTGGTTGATAAGGGATGTGCACAACTCTGTTTTAACAGTTGAAGATTACTCAGTGGTATGAACAAATATTGACTATTCAGTTTGTGCAAATATTCACAAAGACTGTCACTCATTGTGGGCCAAACATTGTGTGCCATCTTGAAAACAATCAAAAAAACATATATTTTGTGTGTGACGCAAGCATGAAGCTGTAGTATGCACATCTCACATGGAACATTATCTTTTAGTATTTTAAAGTTTCATTTTGCATATATTTTTACCAGTGTTGGGAACGTTACTTTAAAAAAGTAATTAGTTATAGTTACTCACTACTTGTTCCAAAAAGTAACTGAGTTAGTAACTGAATTACTCTATAATAAAAGTAGCTCGTTACCAGGGAAAGTAACTATTTGCGTTACTGTTAAAAAAAAGTTGCTCCATATAAACTTATATGACACACATAGGCCTACTTTTAACAACAAACCTGCCTATCATACGGTTGACTTCAACTGTCATAGGTTTTTGTTGTGAGGCAGAAAGATCTAGCTTTTGCTGCTTGGAGGACTTTGCTCCGAGTCCTTCTTTGCTAGAGGTTGGCGAGCTATCATCTGTGGTGGAGGTATTGGTGTTTTGGCCACTAGCTTTAGATGCGTGTCGTTGTGAGATGCTTCATTAAATTAGAGTTGCTTACAATGGATGTCGACAAAGTCTTCGTTCCTGGACATAATGTACAGATTACATGCACGTTCTTGCCTTTGACCACAATGAATTTGAAGTAGTGCTTATATCTCCACCTTGAAAACGCCAACTTTTCATCGAATTGCTCCTGACTCGCCATCTCTGCTGCTTCATCGAATCTCTGTTTAGCTTGCGTGTGTGCTGCCGTGTGTGTAAAAACACTGGCTCTGATTGGCTACCATGAAACATGACTCTGCCTTAGCCAATCATAATCGCTTACCTCGTTATTAACCCACCTCCTCACTAGCTGCGAGCCAGGGTTGCGTTCGGATTACACAGTTTATTCAATCAGTGCATAGCAACGCACTGCATTTAATGTCCAGTAACGTTAACGGCGTTGTAACGACGGGAAAAGTGATTAGTTAGATTAACCAGTTACTGAAAAAATAACGTCGTTACTTAACACCGTTCTTTTAAACGGCGTTATTCCAAACACTGATTTTTACATTATTAACAGAAGCTACGTAGCCACAGAGGGTGCAATACAGCTAAGCTGAGGCTGCTGATGTAGTTATGCCCAGCTTAACACACTGATTAACAAAAAAATAAAAGAAGAAAAAAGGCCGTTAGGACTGAAAATCAAGTATGTGGACACATTCATAGAGGTTTTACCTGTCCTGTTGAGTCGAGCCATGTTCATCATGGCTTCGTGGTAGGCCAGCTCTACATCCTCCTGGGTTACCACCAGCTTGATCTTGTTCCACTTCTCAGGCTGAACAATAAAAAAAAAAAAATATTTACAGCCAATGGTATTGGTGTGTATTCTAAAAACAGAAGTGTCCAGACAAAAATTATTCATGAGGGAGCAGGTGGACTTACAATATCTAGCCATTGGTGTACTGCAACGGCCACTTGTGTTCCAAGTGGCTTGGTCAACACCAACACGTCTCCTGGCACTGCATTGTCTGGCCTGAGAAATGTCAAACATGGCATCATCATGGTTTTTGAGTTTTAGCAAAATATACAAAAAAAAAGTATACACAAGTAAGTAAATATGCAGTATGGAACTAATTCTTACATGATAAACTCGTTGGGTTGGCAGACTGTTGTAGCAACTCCTCCCATTACCACCCAGGGGTTGAGCACTGTCTGTCCACCTGTTACAGATGTGCCTGCCTCCTCTGATGCATCCTTGAATCCCTGGATGATTAGTGGCATGACTTTGTCCCTCTCCTGTGAAGACCCAGAAAATCCAGAGCAGGGCGGGGAGCAACGAAAAAAATAAATACAAATATAATAATAATAATAATAATAATAATGCATTATTGCAACACTTTTCCCTTTAATAACTGTTGAATAACATGTTTTTTCATTTTGATTCTCTATTATGAGTGTATTTGGATGTGGTTCTTTACAGTTTTTTGCAAACAAGATCCAAAAGTACACGCATCAACGGACATGCCTCTTACCTTCTCTGACATTTTGTTGCTGACTCCCAAAAGCATCAACATGTTGTCACACTCTGTTACTCCCATGGCGTACAGGTCACTTAAAACATTGGCACAAGCAATTCTTCCCTAGAAATGAGAAATACTTAAAATTGGTGTGGGTTGGTGTGTAAAGTAAACCTGCGTCACAACTAACAATATAGACAAAGAATTATAATTGTGGCACCCTTCCATTTGTCACATGTACTGTATATATAATGAATAGGACAACGATGGGGCAAAAGTAATAGCCATAAAAGAGGAGATCCATACCATCATGTAGGGGTCATCCACAATGGGGTAGATGTAATCTGTTGTCTGGACCAGAGAAAGGCCTCCATGTCTGAGAGGGATCACACATGTGTCCATTCCTATGCCTTCAAAATAAAAGAGCACTGTATGTGATATTTTGAAGAGGTTTATGCTTGGGTACTGTACAAACAAATTCTTAAAGCTGCAGTGGGTAGAAAGCTAAAAAAAACGCCACGATTTGAAGTGGAGCGAGACCTCTTCCTGCAGCTCTCTGTCGCAGAGGCACATATGCATGAGCACAACAGCCAACAGGAACTCTGAAATGACCTGTCATTGGCCAAAGTCTCCCATCACGGGCTAGATTTTCTAAAGCCTGACAACAGAGCCAAGAGCCATGCAGAAGTATAGTTTTCTTTCAGACCACTTGAATTACAATAGGCTGAAAGATTATTATGGAATGTTTGCCAACAAATTGCCTACGATAGATTTAACTATAGAGCAGATCTCCAGATATCTCCAGAGCCATGCAGTGTAGAGACTTTTTTTTTTTTATAAGAGATGTGCCGTTTCAACAAGGTCTTTCGTGCTATTGTAGGACTTCCAGAAGGTTTTTAATCCAGCCTGGAACTAAGTGTCTTTGCACAATAAATCCATATTGATGAATCCATGAATCAAGTTAGGTAATCTCTGCATGGCTTCAAGGTAGTGTCGCCCTGTTTGTTTAGCATGAAAGCTAACACCTGGGCCTTTCCAAAGACGGCTATGGTGTGATAGTAGGCCTTTTTTAGAAGCTGTGTTATCTGGCCTGGAACTGCAGTGTCTTTTAGGAGACTTTGCACATTAAGTCCAGAACGATAAATCCACAACTGAACGGTTATTTATTCATCTTTTCGTATGACAAGCCCCGGCCGTTTTGACTCCCAGAATGCAGTGGGGTGAGTGTGTTGAGGCTGTCTTCCTGGCTATCTTTTTCTTCTTTGGTGTTTTATGGGAGCCGGCATCCACAGTTGCCAACGCTGCCACTTTTCTGACTGTGTTACTTTGCTGCTACAATATACTAAAAGGTGGGTGCACGCAATATTTCTTAAAAAGGAAAAATATGTGTCAAACCATTATGAATTAAGTACATGGTGCTGCGGAGACATCCAGGCCTACAAATACTATCCTACAGACTAAAGAAAAAATCTTTGTTCGGTACAGATTCTTGCAAAAATCACATAATAATTATTTTAATTTTAACATTTTTCAATGAAAATGAGAATAATTATACAAAAAAGGTAATTCCCTCCAATATCGTGAATCAGTTTAAGCCATATCATTGTTAAGCACTTTGTAACATATTTGTTATTATAGTGCTGTATATATGAAGATCATAAATACCTAATCGGGGCATAACTGCCCCCAGGAACTGTTCATCCTCTTGATAGTGGTTCTCCTGAAGGGCTTCTAGCAGCTTCTGTAACACATCTTGGGGCACCTGTAACCAAAGACAATAACCACCATTATCATTTTTACATCTTATTTCTTATCTAGCAGAATACTTAATTTATATAGCTATACAAAGACAATAATGCATCCAAGGCAGATTTTAATAAGGAGAGCCAACCTTGCAGCCTGTGCCCTTGAGCTCAGCAAAGCGTGTGAGTCTGAAGTTCTTGTCCAGCTCATAGCTTTCGGGGTTAAAGGATTCCCTCACGGACATGTCTGAAGAAACTCTGGGTCTTCACCACTAGGACCACGCCAATGACCAGGACAGAACAACAAAATTGGTGATTTGAAAAACTGCTTGGATGTCCCAAGGGGCTAGAAGAAAATGTTGTTAATTGCATAGACTTTAAATAATAAAAGAAACCTCAGTTCATTCACTGCACTGCAATGCCATTTCAGATAATCCACAAATGTGCTCCTCTGTGCATCATTTCAAGTGAATCATGACAAAATACAAAATGAGCTTCTATACAATGTGAAGGAACACTGCAATGAATCCCGCCTTTATAATATTATTATTTATAAGACAGTGTCAGAGAGCTGCTGATTTAACTCTGTTGTCCCGAGAACACCTTTAAATGTTTTCTTGAGTTGTCTGATCAACAGTCCAAAACCTAGCAGCAAATCCTCACAATCGATTAATTTACTTATCATTTCAGCTCTTGTCATCTTTTGTCCCAGTGACAGAAATAGCTACAGAGCTGAACAAACATTTAACATAAGTAAGTAACAATGTTTTGCTGAAGAAATATTAGGTACACCTAACCAAAGCAAACCAACACCAGATGTTCTACAAACACAACCAGAATTAAATCAGCACCTCTCTCAACATTAAATGATCAATTCATGTGTAGTATTTTTGGAGGTCTGTGGTATTGGATTGCATTCGATTATACAGATATATGCATGTTTGGGGCAAAACGACATCGATGCTGTACAAATTAATAATACAATTACATTGATTCTGTACAAATTAAGAAAAAAGTGCACTTTCATTTTCAGGCACAAGATTTATTAAATTGGCAGTTCTGTAAAAACATTAATGTTGGTGGGGGTTATTAGAGTCTGACGTGCACAATAATGAAGTGTTACAAATTACAAAGCATCCAATACTCTTATTAATAACCTCTCTCTCTCTCTCTGTGCCACACACCCATGGCAAAATACAACTTTACAATGAGCTGGTAACGTTGCGTGTTTACCGACTCTCACATTTTCAAATTAATCTAAAAGTAACACATGAATGACCCGCGATAATATGAAAATAGGAAACACTTGGCCACCTGATAGAGAAGCCAAACGAGTTATTGGTTACGTATAACCCCGGTTTGTTGTTTAAACTGCTGAAGGGGCCTCGGTTAGTACAGAGTGGGAGTGTTCAAGAGACAAAATGCTGCTAAGTTCATTCAACCCTGAGGCACTGGCTGACAATATCAGTGCTGCTCCGATGTAAACTATTCGGTGTAATGTACACCACATTATAAACTACTGGGCGCTCAACTGTAAGACACACATGTGCTGATAGTGACATCTACATCTTTTTCACGTTTGTTTGTTTTGCTGGAAATGCAGTTTCAGTTTTCATGCTAGCTCTCGCTTGCAAACGCTGATCAATGCATGAGGTGAAGCCGCTCTGTGCAACAAAGAACTGAGAATGTGCGAGCTGCAGTACATTTAAAAACACACATGTACAGGCTACAACCCAAATGTGATGCATAGTTGTAAAAACATAGTGCCAGCTCGTTGCACATGTAAGTTAAAAAGTTGCGGTAGAGCGCCGAATAAAAATGTCGGCGGCGGAAAAAATTAACCCTTTCCTGTCTCTCGCCATGCGATGTGTGCAACATCAGAGTTCGTATCAATAAAACAGCACTAAACATGCTACTTGTGCAAAGTTTGTAATGATATGGTGCAACATACGTGTTTACAATTGCCCTAAATGCGATTTTAGGACCAAAGCGGAGTTATATTCTTGCAACATTTCCCCTTTAATTGCTATGTCCAGTTTATTCTTACCAGCTTCACGTTAGCGGTGAATCCCAACAGAAGAGCGGGGACAGCACCAGAATGCATTGGGGCTAGAATCGGGCGTCCTCCGAGAATGCCTGACGAAAAGTGAGACATATTTGTCTTCTAACTCAGAACTAGATGACAAAAAAAATTCGCTATCTCGTATAATTGAATATATTTTAATGGATATAGGAATCCGACCACACGTTTTCTTCATCAAATAATATATGGTTTACAATACAAAGAGGAAACTCGCGAGATCTCAAAGGGTCCTCTGCCTGTACGGTGGCGGCTTTAACATCCCCTTTAATGAGCTGTAAAGTCTGGCAACAAAATCTCTACAATGGAGTGTACCTTTAATTTACTGTTTTCCCTCCAATTGCACCTACAACATAACATTGCCTGCCTGGCTGAGGCTTATCTTACCTTTTGCTAGAATTATGTTCATGTTGCAACAAATACTTTGCAACAAGTACTTTTTTTTCTTTTTTACATTAGAACAAAATGTTCATGTTTATGAAAGAGATCAAGCAATAACAATACAACGTCTTTTTCTAATTTATTGTGTTGTTAATCTTTTAGCTAGCATGAAAAACGACACAATCAAAACGGTCAGGAAACGATATTTAATGTTGTAAATTATTCATTTCATTTGCACAGTGAGCAAAAACTAAAGAAAACTGTAATTCTATCACAATATTAATAACAATAGCACAGATATGCATACCCAAGAGATTCTACCAATAAACAAAAAAACTATTCATAGAATATTGTAGTTTATATTTTCAGCCAGTTGAAGCCTATCAACACATTTTTAATTTGCAAAATTGGCACAAAAAATAAATACATAAGATATTTACTTTTAGATGTAATGTTTGTAATTACAATAAGGTTGATGCTGCACTGCACATTACACGCATTGAAGTATACTGGTCATTTAAAAGGCACAATCCACAATGGAAAACTTCCCATTTTAGACTTGTGACTCCTTCTAGTATAATGAGAACTAGGCAAGTTAAAGCTGGAGCTTATAATGTAAACAGTAAGTCACTTCTAAACCTGAAAATGATCTGACGTTTTTTTAACCACTGTATAGTTCATTGACTATTGGCGTAAATCCCAGTATCAGTCCAATAAAAGGTCTCAAGAACCACAAAGGGTGAAGTGTCTGGTAGGTGAAGCAGGCTTCTTCTTCATTTGGTCCTATTGTTTTTTTCTCTTTACATCCATAACACAGAGCAGATTACAGCTGCAAAATAAATATCTAAAGTGGCAAAATGCATCAAATTAGAGTAATGAAGACAATCAACAAATCTGCTGTAAGGCCATTGTGGCAACCCTTGAATCAACCAGTCATGTTCACCACCGTCCCCTCCACACGGACAGGCCTGTTATAGTCACAGCCTATAAAGGAAGTGAGAAAATAATGTTAACATCTAAAATAGCACTACCATAAAAGCCTCAGTGTATTTGTGTGTGCTAAGACAACTGCATTCACACATTTGGAGAATTTTATATGGGTCTCATATTCTTCATTAGAAAAAAAAAAAAAAAAACACTGAATTGCTATTTTGGCAGCGAGGGGAAAAGAGAGGTGAAAAAAGGGATAAGGTGCATGGTGTGAAGATAATTAGCTGACATTTTGGGAAGCTGTGTGAGAATGTCAAATGTCACAGCAACAGCATGACAAAGGCTTATGAACCAGTGAGTGAGCCAGCAACACCAAATTGTGTGTGTGTTGTGACAGTGAAGTGGTGAGAGGTAAAGACATGGTGGGCTCAGAGTGGGGGGGGGGGTGCTGATGGAAAGATTTTAGTTAGATTAGATTAAACTTTATTGTCATTGTGCAGAGTAGAAGTACAAAGACAATGAAATGCAGTTTGTGTCTAACCAGAAGTGCAAAAAAAGCAGAAAAGTGCAATGTGATATACAAAGTAGACAGGTGGTGCATAGGCAGGACAAGAAATATATTGCCGTGTTATAAGAGTAGAATAAATATGGCTATGTAAAATGAACAATGTATGAACAACATACAGATATGTGCAATGTAGTAGCAGTGACATTATACTAGTAGTAAGAATAATATAGATATATGCAGTGTATTAGCAGAATATATAATAAGAAAAACAGAGTAAATACGGATATTCTGTATGAACTCTAGACAGATATGTAAAGTATGTACAGCTATGTGCAGTGTGGTAACATTATTGTGAAATTGAGTACTGATATAAGAACTATGAACTGAATAAATGGGTAGGATTGTGTGTGTGTGTGTGTGTGTGTGTGTGTGTGTGTGTGTGTGTTGCCATATATGTGTGTGTGAACATTTAATACAAGGTTCATACTTGTGGAAGGTCCATTTAAGACTTCTTCTGCTTCTGCAGCATCTAAGGAGTCAAAGGAAGAACAAGTTTAACGGACACGTTCACAGAAGGCCTCCCTGGTAACGCCTTAATAATGATAAATTAACTTCCTTTGACCATGCTCACATAATAAAACAGGATACTAGACAAAAAGTATACAGTATACACTACTTCAATAAATGAAAGAAAATAGGCGGGAAACAGACTCTATCAGTACCTCTTTTCAGCCTCCTCCTGGCTAGTTTGATCTGATCTTGAAGGATCTGGACCCAGTCTCGTGGCCCGGGCAACTTCTCTATTCTGTTTTCAGTGCAGTATTTCTCTGTAAACACTGGACACAGTACACAAAATTATATTAATGTTCCATTTATGTCATTATTGTTGTACTCTGGTACAAAACAACTGATTAAGTCTTTTGTATCTTACCTTTAATGGCCCCCACAATGTTCTGGTCCAAGCCCTTACGGTTATCATTGAGCCCTCTCTTCCGTTTACCATTTGGCAAGGAGTTAGCCAGCGTAGCATCGTCAAAGAACGCACACACCTAAACAAACAGTAGCTCCATGTTGAAACATTGTTGAGCCTTTCGTGAATGTATATAGCTTATTAGGGAAGTACATTATTAGGTGTTTGTTGTTGTTTTTAATAAAATGTAAGTAACCAGTGATGCCACATGACTGCAAAGTTAACCCCAATCAAAGGGCTAAACAATTGGGTCTTAAAAACATTGAGCGCACCAGTTTCCGAAACAGCAGGCTGCCAGAGCGTGTATAGTTGACCAGAATGGAGTCTAGCTGAGCCTTTGAGATATACACGTCATGATCCTCTGCAAGACGCACCTCAGACTGAAAAAGAATCAAATAACACATACTTTGAATTATTATGGGAAATGGGAAATTAAAGCATAACAAGATAAATTCAGTTTTACGAAGGAAAAGGAGATAACACACAAATTGTTTTACAGAAGTCATTGGCATGAGTACTGGCCTGATGTTGTGGGTGTCATTGTAAAATAAAGCACAAGGATGATTGTGCAAAACTATATCTCATACCTTCCCAAAATTATGATTTTGAGATCCAAAGTGGTCTGACACAAAGGTCCTGCTTTGCAACAAAGCAAGGCTTTTAATATATGCACATGGAGTTAATAGATTTTAAATGTCTTAAATGTAGACAAACATGCTAAAGAGAAAACCTTTTATAACAGAAATACAACTTAGTTCTGTATTTTTATAAAAAATCTGAATGAAAATTAAGGCAGCATTATGTAGTGACTTTTTCAAATGTGTGGTAGTTTGAGTTAAGTAACATTTCTTTTCTCTGTGTAAATACAGTACAAAATAAATATATACAAAAACCTTTTGATAATCAGTTATTCAGAGAGATTACATTCAAGTTTCTGTGGAAATGTGGGAAACTCAAATCACAAATTAGAGCTACCAACACAGAAAAACACACATGTACACTAACATGCCGATTACCTCTAACAAATGAGGTCCCCTCAGCTGGTTCAGGACAGGATTGTGTCTGTTGTTGACAGTTACTGGATTCTTCTGCAGCACAGAAACCTCAGAGCAAACAGGGTGACTGTTGGATGTAGATAAGCCATGTTCTTTCTCACATTCCTCACTTTTTCCAGATTCTGCAGGTGCAGCTATACTTGGTGATGCCTCTAGAGGAACAAGAGCAGCTCTTCTAGTACTTGACACAGTCAGTGGTGCCACTTTATAGATTGGCCTCCTCTTGCGTGGCCTACAGCGAGGAGCGGGGCCTGGACCAAGACGAGGTTGGCATGGTGATGCTGCCTGTTCCTGTCTTTCCAAGGATGCTAGTAAACGCGGTAACACATCATTTTATTATTTAAAAAATCTCAAATTCTCACAGTGTGTGAGTATTTGTGTTATCCACTGACCTTTTTGAGTCTGCATCAGCCTCCTCATGGCACGCAGTTCCTGCAAAATAGCGTGCAAGGTGCCCTTACAGTTACACATGCAGCAGGGGGCTTCTGGCGTAGTAGGAGGGGCTACATCTGCTGGAAAGTCAGTGGCATGTTGGTTAGGGATTGTCTACTTAAACATGCAAACAAACATGCAAGTGTGTATACTGTATGTGCATGAGTGATTGACTCTCTATATTGATAAAAGTGTCTGCCGTACTTAATACACAAATACCTGTGTTGTTATGGTTTCGGTGTTTTGCTTTGCATTTTGTTAATTTCTGTTCCCTGTTGTGTTGATGTATTCTGGTCTGTGTATTGTGTGTTTCAGTTATTCCTGTCTTCTCTGTTATTCTTTGTCAAGTGTCTGTGTTTAGTTGATGTCAAGTTTTCTGTCTGTGTTCCTGTTTCCTGTTTTATTTTTGATAGTCTGGTTTTCTGTCTTGTCTTGTCCGATTTACTTCCTGAGTTTTCCCGCCTTTGTTGATTGTCCTGCCCCGCCCTGATGTGTTTCACCTGATATTACCACCTGTTCCTTGTTTGCTCCCTACCTCATGTATTTAACCTCTGTGAATCCCTTTGTGTCTTGTCAGATCGTTTTGTAGCCATGTCCTTGTGTTTCCCCCCTGTGCCTTGTGTGTGGGCCTGCGTCAGTGTACTCCTGCCTATATGTTTCCCGTCAGTTCATTTTTGTGAGTTTTCCAGTCTTTGTACTGCCGCTTTTTGTTTATATTAAATCCTCCACTTCTAACGTCCTCCTGCCTGCCTGCCTGCCTGCTCTCTCTGCATGTTGGGTCCTCAACATACCTCGCCCCGCAACATGTGTATAAGTGTATATATTAAAAAGCTTGTCTGGTGTTCAGCATTAGATACTATCTCCTCTTCTATCAGCATCCTTTTTCTTTAGGAAATTAAATGTCTGTTGGTTTTCTCTTCTTCAAACCTGCTTTGATACCATACCGTTCGCTTCGTTCACTTTGATCGGATCCTTGGTATTGTTGAGGATCCTCTGGGCTTTGGAGCGGGTACTGTACTGTCCACAGCCTGGACCGTTGACAATGGGGCTCGATATGGATGAAGGTGAAGGCCCTGGATCCCCTGCAGAGTTCCAGCTGCTGCTCTGGTGGTCCTCTGATACAAAACATGAAGGTGCAGGCTGATGTACCCAGGTCAGATGCCGTTCCTGGGGCTCCTTTGTTGAGCTGTCCTGCTCTGTTACCACGCGTTGATATACCCTGCTGGTCTTATCACTCAGAAGCCTCATCATTCCTGTGATTTGCCTCTTGATCTCCACTCCCTCATCCCCTAACCAAACTACGTTTAGAGAGAGAGATAGAGAGA